>NW_015505794.1:280291-283395 GCF_001515645.1 Sinocyclocheilus grahami
AAAGAAGGCGTAACTTTTATTCTCGCTGTAGTATTGTTGCTGCCACCGCTGCCATGTCGTGAAGATGCAGTGTGTTTCGTTGTGAAAGTGAAACTACTTTGTTTGGCCTTCCAAAAGAGGATGATATCCGCTTCGCCATGCCTAGAGCTGATCCGTGCTGGTCGCTGAGGAAATACATCAACTTTCACCGTGGACAAAGCGGAGTCCAGCCCACCTCAGCTCACTCGAGACAGGCCTCAGCGCACGCTAAGCCGGGGCTTCCCCTCACGCTAGGCCGCTGTGTTTTTCGTTGCCACTGATGATTCAAACGCGAGTTTTGGGCAGTGTAGAGTAGTGCTTGTAGTTTGTAATTTCTCTGATCACAAATGCAGACGGAGTTTTATGTTTACGCGGCGCAATGCAACACAACGCGTAAAAAGACAGTATAAGTCATTATAATCAGTAATTATGTCCCCACTGGATGCAGCAAATGCCTTGTTTGTAATGGGTTTTAATATTTTTGTCTCATCGCTCCGGCCGGACAGGGCATCAACGGTATGTGAGGGACGTAACATTTCCGTCACACTCTTGAGGTATTCGGCCAATCACAACGCACTGGATAGCTGACCAATCACAGCACACCTCGTTTTTCAGACCAATGAGCTTTGTAAAAATCGACGCGTTTCAGAAAGGCGGGGCATAGAGGAGAAACAATAATGTACAGTATGTGGAAAATAATGTGTTTTTTTAACCTTAAACCACATAAACACATTTCATTACACCAAATACACAAAATAATGTTCTTTTTAGCAACATCATATGACCCCTTTAAAATAAAAACTATCCGATATATTGGACGGTGGCGTTAATGAGTGGCATTTCACTCCTGCAGCTCATTTCTAATTGGTTAAAATTATGGTTTTACAACTCACCCCATATAACACTTACCGGTCTCCGCATCAACACAACATCGTTGCTATAGGCTTCATTTTAAACTCACTGCCTGCATATAAGTTGCCAAAATAATGCTCTTGAAAGGTTCGCATCATTCATGCCGCTGTTTGTGCTAGTTTGACGCCCTACATTGTGGAGGTCATGAATTTAGTGTAAGCCATAAAACAACTCTGTCTAGAGAAGACACTAGTACGCGCACGTGCTGCGTCGCCGTGGTTAACGTTACCTGAGTGACCGGGATAACGACGAAAGATCCTCCTCCCGCGCTCTCCGTTACTATGGCGAGGAACTTGGCGTTGACCGCGCAGAAGTGGTTGTCATGGACGTTCTTTGTGATCGGGATGCCCTCGAAGCAGTGCTCTCGGTTGGCCACTTTGCCATAGACGTTTCGAAACTTGGAGCTCCGGTAGGTCGGCCGCCATGACATCTGCAAAACACATGCGAAGACAACAAAACGAGATTAGTAGTGTGACAGTTTTTTTAGCTTTAAATGTTTTTTTTTAATTGTGACTTGAGCAGATGGGGTTGTCCATATCAAGCCTATATATATATATATATATATACAGTGTTTCCCATGCATTGATTTATTTATGGCGCCTGCCACAATATCAGATCTGACTGCCACAAATAGATTTTCCTTTGACTTTGTTGAATAAACATGAGCACTGCACGTTTCAAAATCGAAACCTGGTGCGGGTGTTTTTATATCACTGTATTTCTGAAGGAAACCGACTGTCTTCAGAAAATTTTGGATGTCATTTTCATTTCATCTTGCATGTAATGTCTGATAAAGCAGCGTTTGTGAGCGGAGCGCTGCTTTGTGTACAGCCTTACTGGGGAAACCGCTATCTCTCCTGCTCTAAGCGCCTCCTGCTGGCATAGAATGAATTTGCATATATATGCCGCCACAAATAGAGTGCAAGTCTGTGGGAAACACTGTGTGTGTGTGTATATATATATATATATATACATACACACAAGCGGCAACCTCCCGCTCTCTCTCGAAGCCAACAAGGAAGTGACTTAAACTGTAATTTTGGCTGGCTGCAAAAGGGAGTCATCCCATAGACTCCCCATGTTAAAATGCCCAACTTTACAGCAGGAAAAAACGTTTACAGCCTGGTTCAAAAAATTATTTTGGTCTATATAGCTAATTTTGCCCTTCATGACAACTGTGAGGGGGGTGAATTTTTTGTAATTATATTAAGCCTTAAAGTGCTGTATAATTAAGGGCGTGGCCTCTTGAGTGACAGGTGGATTGCCGCTGCTGACACTGCCGTCGAGCTAGGTGGGCGTGGTTTCAGCAACTTGCTCACGCCTCTTTGCCCATTTTCGATTATCCGAGAGTGACGCACGGTGACGCGCTGCCAAGATGGCGGCAGGCGACAACTAAAAAAAAAAAAAACAGATAAGTGTTTTGGTATGATTCTAATAGTAAACTTTAATCTGTATTTTTGCAATCGACCAGCAAATAAAAAAAAAACCCTTGGAAGAAAAAAAGACAAAGTAAACAAGACACAAAACACAAACCAACACCCAGATCCCAACTAGTTGTTATCATAGCCCAACTTCACTTGGGGTCTTGGGCCTTTAAGCAAACTCAGATACAGACTACGTCAATAAATATATAACAATTAAAATGTACAGTGACAACATAATATGATAAGTGAAATACAGATATTGGAGCCGTTAGTGCTGATTTGGCTCCATTTTATGAAACCCTTTAGAAGACTCCGCCACTCAAACAGGAAGCGTTTGGGTGGATGCTTGTAAAACTTCACTCACAACTCAAACCGCCGTGTGTAGTTTAGCCTAGAGGAATGTGCAAGCATCAATTTAGGCTCTAATGAATGAGACTGTGCCATTCAAACTAAAATGAGCTGCGATTCGAACAGATAGTGGCCACAAGGAGGACAGGAAGTGTTAAATCACCAGTGTCTGATCTGAATCTTTATGAGAGATTGACATCACTCGTGACTGATGACTGCAATGTCCCTCTGCTTTTGTATGAGAACATGTAGAACCCTTAGTCTTTAGTTTATTTCTAACAAATCTGCCAAGGCTTCTAACAAAGATGATTAATCGGGAATAGTATTAGCATAGTTAAAAAAGTTTGGCTAATCATGTTTCTGTTAGCAGTGAGGCTTGAAATCACATCTATCTGGGATCTT
>NW_015505794.1:283405-298824 GCF_001515645.1 Sinocyclocheilus grahami
AAAAACGTTTACAGCCTGGTTCAAAAAATGATTTTGGTCTATATAGCTAATTTTGCCCTTCATGACAACTGTGAGGGGGGTGAATTTTTTGTAATTATATTAAGCCTTAAAGTGCTGTATAATTAAGGGCGTGGCCTCTTGAGTGACAGGTGGATTGCCGCTGCTGACACTGCCGTCGAGCTAGGTGGGCGTGGTTTCAGCAACTTGCTCACGCCTCTTTGCCCATTTTCGATTATCCGAGAGTGACGCACGGTGACGCGCTGCCAAGATGGCGGCAGGCGACAACTAAAAAAAAAAAAAACAGATAAGTGTTTTGGTATGATTCTAATAGTAAACTTTAATCTGTATTTTTGCAATCGACCAGCAAATAAAAAAAAAACCCTTGGAAGAAAAAAAGACAAAGTAAACAAGACACAAAACACAAACCAACACCCAGATCCCAACTAGTTGTTATCATAGCCCAACTTCACTTGGGGTCTTGGGCCTTTAAGCAAACTCAGATACAGACTACGTCAATAAATATATAACAATTAAAATGTACAGTGACAACATAATATGATAAGTGAAATACAGATATTGGAGCCGTTAGTGCTGATTTGGCTCCATTTTATGAAACCCTTTAGAAGACTCCGCCACTCAAACAGGAAGCGTTTGGGTGGATGCTTGTAAAACTTCACTCACAACTCAAACCGCCGTGTGTAGTTTAGCCTAGAGGAATGTGCAAGCATCAATTTAGGCTCTAATGAATGAGACTGTGCCATTCAAACTAAAATGAGCTGCGATTCGAACAGATAGTGGCCACAAGGAGGACAGGAAGTGTTAAATCACCAGTGTCTGATCTGAATCTTTATGAGAGATTGACATCACTCGTGACTGATGACTGCAATGTCCCTCTGCTTTTGTATGAGAACATGTAGAACCCTTAGTCTTTAGTTTATTTCTAACAAATCTGCCAAGGCTTCTAACAAAGATGATTAATCGGGAATAGTATTAGCATAGTTAAAAAAGTTTGGCTAATCATGTTTCTGTTAGCAGTGAGGCTTGAAATCACATCTATCTGGGATCTTTCTGTCCTCATCACTTTTTTTTAAATTCCACATGTGTAATTTTCAGCTCTCCTACTGTGTGAATGTTTACAGTAGTCCTAAAGCATTTAGCAGTTTGCGTGCAAGTTGTCCTGTCTGTTTAACCATAACCGAATCAACTAGAGAGAGGCCTTCAGCTATAGAGAGCTGTGCCTTTGAGGTTTGCATACAAGAACATTATTCATTTAATACTGCACGTACATGCACACTCGCTCACTTCTCTAAAAGACCAGCTGACCACTCTCTATCTGTGTACTGTTTATCTGTATTACAGAATTTCTGTATACGAATCCACAAAATATATTTTCGTATTCAATATATGAGAATAATATATATTATTTATTATTAGTTTCACCTCAATGTCCGATTCCAAATTATTCAAGCTAATTTCCTACCTTTCCTCTGGTTTTGAGCTCCCCACCCTCTGAATTCTGCAGTCATCTACAAAAAGAGCTTGTATCTTCTTCGGCTTCCTGCGTGCATCTAGTTTGCCGGCCTGAGTTACTTGCATCTGTTTCTCTCTTTTCCCTTTTCCTCCAAGCGTTCTCCTCCCACAGTCTCCTTTCATCCCTCCCTTACTACTTCATTCCCTCCCTCTTCCCAGGCCAAGCCCCACATCAGCTACTGTAATTGCTAGAGGTTGAATATCTTTCTCTCTGCCTGCAACACACACACACACACATAGTTACTCCCTTTCTAACATATGCACGTTATTTTCCTCACAGGCACAAGTCGTTGGTTGCTCCATCCTCTCTTTACTGTATGTCAGTGTTTGCTTATTAATGTCTTTTTGTTTATTACTGCCATTGACTGAGCACATCTCATTCATTTTATAGAACATATTGATCTAAACTAAAATACAATGTAGAGTTATACAATAAGCATGACACAACTGCACTCTGTCTACTTATGTCTGGGGGAAGTGTCCTCATTTCCACTGGAGGATGATTATTGCCGTATGTGCATCGACTATAGCAGGCAGCTATGGTCATAAAAACATAATAACAAGATTACCTTCTTGTTCCTGAGCTCTCTCCCCATCTATGTTCCTCTTTTTTTAATCTCTTCATTCATTGTCCAGTCCTCCAGATAAAATAGTGAATATTATATGCTATATTTGAGATATATAGACTTACAGTTGCATATACAGTACATGTCATGATTAGAAGTTTCATCAGTGTGTTGAAACTACATCAGATGTGTGCATCATGGTCAGTATCAGTAAATTACACTCAAGTTACTTTGTATTTGTATATTTACACTACAGTTCAAGCTTTGGGTCGATAAGGGTTGCTAATGTTTTTAAAAAGTCTCTTATGCTGACCAATGTGGCATTTATTTGATAAAAAATACTTTAAAACAGTAATATTATGAAATATTATTCCAGTTTTAAATAACTGTTTCCTATTTGAATTAAAATGTAATTTCTTCCTGGAATGGCAAAACTGAAAATTCCTTCAGAAATAGAATGATTTTCAGAAATTCTCAAGTAACATTGCCTATTATCATCAATGTTTAAAACACTTGTGCTGTGTAGTATCTGTGATACATTTTATTTCTTTAGTGAATAGAAAATTCAAAAGAACACCATTTAATGCATTCTTATTGAATAGAAATGTAATTTCTTCCAAAGGAAAAAAAAACAGTTCCATTGCTATACAGTTAGATAAGTATGCTGTTACATTTTTCTATGCATATTTTGTTTCAGTAGTTGTGGTCTGTGAAATCTTCAATTAAATTCATTAAACGTTGATTGTGTAGTCATGTCCACCACGTTTAACCAACTAGTCATATTGTTATGTTATGTTAAACAGAGTAAATGCATTTTTTATGCATTTTGTTTGGGTAAGATGTCCTATTGACCCTACATGTGGAAGATACGAGAGGCTGGTTTGTTTTTCTGTGGTTGGTCGATTTACAACTTCTCAGATATAATTAATATATTATAATTAGGCTGTGTGATATTTTTAGAAATAAACACAAGGATGTTAATAAGACATTGGACATTGTGTTCTCAGACCTATGTTAAAACGAATGTCTCTCTCTCTAATTATGTTGAATGATTAAATGGGATATTTGGCTAGCTCTTAACAACCTCTATGCAGACAGACAAGATTTATTCTACTCTCTGTTCACCATGTGTCTGTCAAATGCAGGTATTTGGTAGTCTGGTACAGACATTGATGCAAATACTGTCCAGAGAATATTTCTGACAGTACACTACACATTATAAGATAATGTCTGTTTAGCTGTGAGCATTTATACTGTCATACAAGAAAAACAAGGGCTGAAAAACAAATTGCGGTAAATTAGATAATAAAACAAAGTCATGTTCATTTAGGTGTACTGGTAATTGATGTTTAGCCTCAAGAAAAGTTAATATGTTCATTTTGAGGACTTCTCTTTATGTAGGAAATACAAGGGGGTGTGTGAGGCATGAAACATTAGTCTTAGTCTCAGACGACACACCCAGTGATTGCCCACAGCTTGTTTAATGACTGTCTGATGCATATTGCCCACAAAAATGGCAGTGTTGGCTGAAATTGCCCATGTTAATTTCATTGGCTGGTGCTACGTGTCTGGGAGTAAGAGTACATTTTTTTTTCCTCCTGAAAATTTTTTCAAAAATTGTATCTTTAGGGGTACAACAGCTTATCACAGTGGCAGTACCCTTAAAATGATACCCTTGTAACTTATCTACCCCTAAAAAGAGCATTTTAGTATCATAGTATGTAAGGTATAGTACCTTAAAGGGTTACTCCACCTGACAAAATGAAAATTTTGTCATTAATCACTTACCCCCATGTCGTTCCAAACCCATAAAAGCTTTGTTCGTCTTCGGAACACAATTTAAGATGTTTTGGATGAAAACCGGGAGGCTTGTGACTGTCCCATTGCCTGTCAAGTAAGTAGCGCTGTCAAGGCCCAGAAAAGTATGAAAGACATCGTCAGAATAGTCCATCTGCCATCAGTGGTTCAACCGTAACGCAAACTGCATACGCTCTTCTGTGTCAGCCGCGTCACAATGATATGTTTTCTACGTGTATTTACGCTTTTATTTGAACGAAAACAGCGCATCCGTGCAGCGCGGCTGACACAGAAGAGTGTACGCTGCTTGCGTTCAGCGCATATTCTCCAAAATGGCGCTACGGTGATGCGGAGAGACACAGAGGAGACGAATTGTTGAATAAAGTCGTTATTTTTGTTTTCTTCGCGTACAAAGTATTCTCGTCGCTTCATAACGTTATGGTTGAACTATTCTGACGATGTCTTTCATACTTTTCTGGGCCTTGACAGTGTTACTTACTTGGCAGGCAATGGGACAGTCACAAGCCTCCCGGTTTTCATCCAAACTATCTTAAATTGTGTTCAGAAGACGAAAGAAGATTTTACGGGTTTGGAACGACATGGGGGTAAGTGATTAATGACAAAATTTTCATTCTGGGGTGGAGTATCCCTTTAAGGTACTATTAGGAATTTTTAGGGGTATATAAAGCATAAAGATGTCCTTTTGAGAGTACTATCTTTAGTGACAAGCTGAAGGTAACCCTAAAGGTACAATTTTTGTGTATTTTTCCTGAGAGTGTACCGAACTGATAGAATTAGTGTTTTTCAGAAAGAGCTGATCACTGTTTTTTTTCCAAATGAAAAATGAATGCCATTAAATATTTGAAATTTACAGTACTTAGTGTTTAATGTGATGCACTCAGTATAAAGTTCAGATTTGATTTCTGAGTATTTCTGTGAAATAATCAATACATGCAATTTTTTGATGGAAGAAATTCTGATCAGATGATCCACTTTTTTTTGTTTTGATACTGGTCTATTACTGTAATCTAGTCTATTTCAGCTACGTCTTGCCCATAAACGACACATAAAAAATAAACAAACTTGAGTTTGTCAATTTAATTGCCAGCCAGATGTTTTTTTTCCTGTATGGTTCTTTACAAGAACAAGTTTCAGTCTGGGCCAGGTTTTGTGCAGTTAGTCAAAAGTATGGCTACACAAGACTGATGAAGTATGTATCATTTTGTCTAGGATGGTATCACTGCAAATTTAGCAGACTATATGGGAAAAAATTATTTGGTTGATGTGTGTTTTTCATGGACATGCTCTTTTTGCTGCAGGACAGAGAGACTCCAGAGACTTCACATTTTATTGACTTTTTCACATCTTGCCTGCAGTTTCTTCTGCTGCTATGTCTTTGGTTTTCTTTCTACCATTATTGCAGATACAGTTATGCATCATATCTTCAATTTACTAATTATTTTGTCTTATTAATATCAATGTTGGACTGATTAAACAAAATGCAAGACCAACCAGGTTGTTATCATGAATTTTTCAGATGCACTCTGTCCCATCCATCACACCATTACATATTAGATCTCCCCAACCCAATTCTGCCTTATTCATGTAAAGAATCATTCAAAGCAACTGATATTCCAACAGCTTCCAAGTCAGCAAGCAAGCTTCTTCTGTCTTTAAAATTGGACACAAAAACTGATGAAAGGCCTCCAGAGGGCCACAGCTGGTGATTGGTTAGACTGCTTTCAGCCCCTCTCTATGCCAGGGAACCCGTCTTTGTTGGGCATTAGAGCAGCTAACATCCCGCTCCTGCTTCTGAGTAGCAGGAGTGAGTTCTGATGCCATTCTGTCTCTGTGGGAGATAATAACACTGAGCCAGGAGACCCACTGCCTGTTTTGGCAGCTCTGGCTCCAGCTGTGAATGAAATACAGCTGAAAGAGAGCCAGGTCAAGTTGCATGCCGTCCTTTCTCACACACAGAGAAGTCAGAATGAATGTCGGTGACTGTAGAGAGAGTTTATAGCATAGGCTTCGATAAATCTTGTCCTTAAACCTGTCCAAAGTCTGCCAGCCCTGAACTTTGGGAAACTCACTATAGAAAATTCAGCTCTTACTCAGTGCAGACAAAGATATAATGAGGACAACATGAGATTTACCCGATATATGGCTGCCAATTGGCAAATGATAACACTGTATTTTCTATACTGTATGTTTATTTTTAGTTTTCACTGGATTCACTAAATCCGTGCACACACACACATTAATGAAATCATCCTAAGCCATAAGCTTACTGTGTGTTATTAAGAAATGACAATACCTTGAGGAAAACAATCATGTATAAGTTAAGTTCCAGAACAGAAACATTTTGCCAGAGCTGAAGGGCATTTAAATCCCTTCAATTCTCAGTGAGGACAGAACTCTGGGGAGGGAGGAAAAAGGCTCAGAGATGGGATAGAGACCCTCATTACTACTGTACTGGAGGGTGTTTTGTGTACTGGGGTGCCCTTTGTTTGTTATTGTTATTGTTACTGTCTGCTTATAGCTGTATCTTTTGCTCCACCGGACGGTGCAGAAGCAGCTGTAACAACTGACACTCAGATTTGAAAGTTCCACACACTGTACTTGATCTATAACATACTGAAAAGCGTCTCTCATTGTAAATGACCTAACTGTATAAAAGGAGAACAATTATGAAAAATCTGCCTTGTTTTAGACTAGGGGTCTTCGACTAGTGTTACACTGCAGTACTGCCAATCATTGTCCAAGTAAACCAGTAAATCATCTGTTTAAACTATTCATTTAAAGAACCAGCTCATAAAAGCCATTTGTTTGTGAATCAGACTACACTGGCTGTGTTGTATATTTTTGATTCACTATAAAGAATTGGCTCATATGAGTAATTTGTTCAGCAATCAGACACACACAGTATATTTATTGCATTCAGACAGCAACAACTCACACTTAAAACTCAGGTAAAATATGATTTCTTTTGCCATGATGTTGAACAGTAGGATGTTGATCTAAGAACACTGGGAAATGTATTGAATGTATCATGACATACTTCCTCAAAAACATAAGAAACAAGACCACCAGTTTCCTCCCTTTTTGTCTCTGTAGGGGATCAGACAGACAGGATGGGTGCAGTCAGGCTACAACACTGTATGCTAGCTAAAAGACAGAAGATGGGGGGTTGATGGACTGCTGGGGAGACGAAATGAGAGAAAGAAATATTAGGCCCTTCTTTTGCAAATGGTGAAGTTTTTAAAAGGGTCCTATTATGCTCTTTTACAAAGTCTTGATTTTGTTTTGGGGGTGTACTAGAACAGGCTCATACTAGGTTGTTCAAAAAACACATTATTTTTCACATATTTTACATTATTACAACACCTCTCTCCCCAGTCTGGCACAAACGACTCGAATAGTTCCTGTATCAAATGAAGGCCCGCCTTCTGAAACACGAAATGTGCTGTGATTGGTTAGCTGGGCCAGTGTGTGTTGTGATTGGCAGCACTCTGCGCCTGGTCGGGAAATGTCATGCCCCTTACCATAGCCACCTGCGAGCTTCAATGTAAATATTGAGTCAATATCAAATAAATTTGAGCGTGATTTAAACCAGATGATTGTAACCACTCTAAGTTCGTCTGGCTTGGGAAAGCTAGCGTGTCTCCGACATAGTGATAACACTCGTTGCCTTCTCTAGTGCAGCTCAACCAGGTCTCGCCCCATTCATCGATATTTGTGATATCACAAATCCCGGAAAATATGCGTTGTAGTCCAAACGAGTCGTTCGTTGTAGTTTTTGAAAAGTGATTTCTGTTAAATAAAATATCTCCTTTTGAAGTGGACTTTGAACTTTGTAACTTTGCAGATCTTTTTTATGCTCAAACAGCGACATTACAGACTAACTAAAGTTGAAAAAGTGAAAAAGCATAATAGGACCCCTTTAGTACTCAACACCCAATCCTTTTCTGTGAAATGAAATCCGTATTCTATTCTGATAACTCATATGTAAAAAAAAAAAAAACTTGTAAAGTGCTGCAAGTGTCATCTGGGGATATAAACTGTATGTTGTTCATGCACTTAGGGACAGGATGTCCTTGAGAGGGTTATCAGACTTTGATAAAGAAGTAGAAAATAATGAAAGAGGAAGTTATCTGATGCCGTGCTAAGAGAAACACGTTGTCAAGGACAGCCTTGCTCTACTCTTAAGTCTAGTTATGCTTATAAAAGTTCCTTTCTACCATAGAAATGGTAAACACCCCCTCCTTCTCTATCCTACACTCTGTAGCCTCCATATTACTTATAGCTTGCTTGTGAGTGTGCATCTTTTCTGAGTATATCCATTCACTACCAGTCAGAAGTTTTGTCACTTACTTTCTCTTTTTTATTACTATTTCCCACATTTTAGAATAATTGTAAAATTATCAAAACTATGAAACTGCAAACATGGGAAAATTACTGGAATTATGTGGTTATTCTTACATTATAGTAGCGACCCTATACCTAGGTCATCACTTTGGATATTACTTTACGAGGTATCAAACCATATAATGTTTTTAAACAGGTTTGCACTATTCAGTTTAAGTCAAGACCATTGAAAACTAAAATTAAATAAAATTAATTTAAAGGGGTCCTATTATGCTCTTTTACAAAGTCTTGATTTTGTTTTGGGGGTGTACTAGAACATGCTCTCATGCTTGGTGGTTCGAAAAACACATTATTTTTCACATAATTTACACTATTAAAATACCTTTCTCTCCAGCCTGGCACAAACGGCTCGATTAGTTCCGGCTTTGATGAAGGTCCGCCTTCCGAAAAACAAAATGTGTTGTGATTGGTTAGCTTTCCCAGTGCGTTGTGATTGGCAAACAGCTTAGACGGTGTTTCAGTACTGCCACGCCCCTTGCTCCGTCTTTCAACAACAGCTTTTGGCGAATCCGGCACTACTCACTCGTGTTGTAAAAGCTGTCCTCAGTAAAATGTGCAGCACACAATAGCAAATTGGGGTTATAATGCTCAGGAACAGAGTTTAGTTCTTGAAAAGGGATTTTTAAAAACCGAAATATCTCCCTTTGGAGTGGACTTTGAGATTTGTAATTTTCTAGATCTTTTTAATGCCCAAACATACACACTACACGCTGACTAAAATCAAAAAAGTGAAAAAGCATAATAGGACCCCTTTAAAAATAATTTTAGTTAAATAAATAAAAAACATATATAAATATTTTAAAACATTTATTAAAGCATTAAATTATTTAAGCATTTTAATATAAGCCAGTATAAGATCAAAATCAGTTGTTCTCATCCGGGACCTCAACTAATTTTCAAGGCGGCCTCAAGATGACTTGAAATAAGATAAAACAAGCATTGATTCTTCATCCACTTGGTTGTTTTTCTTTTTCTTTGAAGAACCATAATTTACCCAGTCTTAAAAAGTTTGAAAAAAGAAAAAAAAAAGGTTATGCTTGTTATTGTGATCACAGATATTATTTTAGATGTAACAAGTCTATCTCTATGCAATCTGCTTTTGACTTTTTAATAATAATACTATACTGTACAATGATTTATTTATTTGTTTAATATTCAAAATCAGTACTAAATAGACTTGTTCGTCCCTAGTGTTGACACGGTACCAAAATTTCAGTATTCGGTACCAATACCAGTGAAAATCCACGGTTCTCTGTACCAATTTCGGTACCAAAGCAAAACACAAAAACATGCTAGTTGAACAACATTATTTTTATTAATAACGTTAAACAAAAATTAAATGTACAAAACAAATGCCATTATTTATACTTATTTAAAATTGTTTCAAGTTTTTCCACAAGTAATAAAAGTATGAAAAAAAGTAAACAAGTTTCACCCAAAAGTTTTTGTCATACTTCTGCTGCCACTGAAAAACAACTGTAAACTGTTGTCTGTTTTAGGGTTTGCTGGTGTGTTTCAGGATCTTCCTCAGTCTGCAGCTGTAAAAGGAAAATATAATATAATTAAGTAAAGCAATGGACTGAGTCTGACCAAATGCAACATTAGATCATTGGCACATAATAAATTTAGATAAGATTACACATATTAAGTGTATATCAAATATATTGAAACTGTAGTATTAAAAACACTTTACAATAAAATTCCATTTGTTAGATAACATGACCTAACAATAAACAATAGTTATATAGCAATTATTCTTCTTAGGGTTAATTTCAAAATGTACTAATACATAAATCACAAGTTCAATCTGTTAAAATGATTTAATGCACTATGAACAGACATGAATGATCAAGTGTTTGTATTAAATAACATTCACAAACATTAATGAATGTTGTAAAAATATATTGTTCACTCACTGTAAGATGTTACTAGATCTAAGTCATGTTAAATAAAATGAAGTCATTGTAAAGTCTATACAGGAGATAAAATTTGACTGCACTTTTATTTAATCCAAACTGTGTTCATATTTAATTTTAAAGGGCTTTTAAAACCTGCTAGAGTTATTCAGCCAAGAATAACAACTAACTAACTAAAAAAAATACAAAATCCCAGAGCTGTCTGACGGACTATGACATAAACACTGTTACACGCATATTTTGGATACACAGTTCATTTAAAAGCCTCTGGTGTGTAAAAATAGTAAATACCATTATGTCCTCCTGTTTTGTACACTAATAAAAGTTATAGGAGCATTAAATAGTTAACAAAGAAACTTCATTCTAATGCTCATTATATTAGCGTTAGCCGCGCTTATGCTAACGATTAACTACGTATACGCTAACGGCGGTTTATTTCAATCCAACATTTAAATTAAAATATGGAACAATATTCATAACAGAAGCTCTAAATATAAAAAATTTAATTGAAACTTACCTGCTTGAACTCTTTCATTTGATCGGGGTGTCGGTCTTTAAGGTGTTTTGTTAGTTTGATGCTTTCCTCCTTTTGAGGTTGCCACGTTTTATGAAGAGGATAGCTTTCGGATAGCGCATCAAGAACTGGGTTGACCGGGTACTCGGTACCACCGGTACTTAAGAAAACCTGGTACCGTAACATTTTCTTTTTTTTTTAGTACCGACTTAGTACCGAAATACCGGGTCTTTTGACAACACTATTTCTCCCATATGTCCTCCCGTGTCCTTGTGTCTTTAAGCATTGCTGCAGTGACTGAAAGAGCATCCCCTAGAGATTGTCATTCCCAGGACAGGAGCTGTCTGTTGTTTTACTTCCTCTAACCTCCCTGTTGTTAATGGACAGGGTGTGATAAGCAGAACCAACAGATGTATTGATGGGGATTACGGTGGGGAGGTAGAGAGAGGAAGGACAAAGGATGGCACACGTTAGGAGATGGAGGGGGTAGGGCAGCAAGAAGATGATCGTTATGGTCACCCTGAGACTAGACCATGACTCAGCTCTCTGCTGATCTGTCAATCAAATTACACAGGATTCACTAATGACACTTTGCTGCATTAAGACGTGACTAATTCAGCATGAAATGAGGAAATTTCTGAATGAAAGTAGGCATTGAGTGTGACTTTTAAGCATTCATAAAGAATACAGAGTGACTGATATGTGTGTGAGCTTTTTGACGCAGTTTGAGATGTCCTGATGCCAGCTCTGAACCGTGTGCATCAAAAACACAAGCCCCAGTTGCAATGACGGCCATCTGGCAAGTGCTCAAGAAGAATATTCGGTACTGACTCTTTGCCTCCAAGAGACAAACAAAATAGACCAAAGTCACTGCGGTATTTTCAGATAGGTGCACCAGATCTGTTCTCTTGCATCTGGTCTTTTAAGAGTGGGGTCAAATGTGGAGCCCATTCTCTGACATGTAACGTTTCTTTACAGCAGGAGCTGCTCTCTGCTGGCGGAATACTTTTCATTATTTAGAGCTCTAACACAGATGTAGATGCACTTTGTGAAATTACTTCCATCCCAACCTACATATTTCTTAGTTTGGAATGCCAAGAGTCCAGCAAACTTGCATAAAGACTAACAGCCTGTCATCTCTGATTCAGTAGATATCCACTTCACCTGTTAAGAATAATTCATTAAAGCTGCCCAAGTAGTCCTGAGAGATAAATATGTCAAATGTTTTTCTCGGATGAATTGTGCACAGTATGACAGCACACATAATAATCATACCTGACAAAAACCTCGGTCAGTGACACAATACTTTAATACTGAACCTCACAGTCTGTACAGTCCATCTTTTCTGCTGAGCAGCATTTTTATAGGAATTAGCAAACACTGAAATGTATTAGAGTGGGTTATTCATAGTTCCAAATCATAGTTCCATATGTAGGCAGCATTTTAAGGCATATAAATGCTTCTGACACAAAGGCTGTTCCAACATATGCTGCCTTCAATGATACCTTGATTTGGCCAGATTCTGAGGTAGCATTGCCTTTATCTTTAAATCCCAGACTGCACTAGGTCTGAATAACAATACATTTACAGTACATACCATTGTAGAAATGCTTCTGACACAAAGGCTGTTCCAACATATGCTGCCTTCAATGATACCTTGATTTGGCCAGATTCTGAGGTAGCATTGCCTGTATCTTTAAATCCCAGACTGCACTAGGTCTGAATAACAATACATTTACAGTACATACCATTGTAAAAGTATTGTTAAAAAGTTTTATTATTATTATTTTAGAACAGAGCTTTTGCCAGTAGTGTCTTTTTTGTATGTGTGAAATTTCCAACCAGAATGATGCCTTTTATGTAAATTAATTAACACATGAAAATGATAATTTATGTATGCTCACTGGTGTGAAACTATGGATGACAGCTTTTAAACTGTAGAGCAGAAATGTGCATTTTGACAATTTGAAGTAAATAATTTGGTCGGTATGAGATTTTGGTGGCATTCACACTGTCTCTACCCTTGTCCTGCTCAGTCTATTCTGTGCTTTCTAATCCTATGAAAGCTGTATATAAGTTAGTCCCTCTCCTGCATTCTCCATCTTGGAGAAAGTCCTTTTATAAATTGAATTAAGGCTTCAGATTTGGCAATGCTTTGCTGACTAGACAAACTTTTTCTCCTGCAGTCTCTGGCTCCCTTTGCAAGTAACAGTCTGCTCCTGTATGCTACACAGAAGAGGAGCATCATGGTTTAGACATGCCATCTGCCCTGGATAAATTAGCCAGACACACCACACCCAAACCCAAAACAGTCCCAGTGCCATAACCTAGGCATTGTGTAAAAGCTATAAGCAATATTAAGCATAGTGGTCGATCAATTCTTACTTAGTAGACTGTCTGTCAAATTGCTTAATTGTGTATAGTTTCATAGAAAAACATTCAAGGAATAATTTCTAAATATTGTAAGTGTTGTTATACTCCTATTTCTGTATGACTGCATTCTACCCCTTTCTCCATTTTTAATAAATATATTTCCATAGGACCTATGCTTCATAGGATTGTGGCTTCCACAATCAAAGCACTGCCATTTCAGATGGTGCTATAACAACATCAGCCAGACCTCAGAGGCTGGCATCCTGTAATAGTGTTACTCAGCTACTGATGAGCACCGTGACCTTCCACAGTGACATGACAATGTCGGATTAGCCTGTTCTCTTCCTGCTTGGCTAATCTCTTCTGACTGTTTCTCATTGCTGGCAGGATTCTGTTTCAGCGCGATCGCCAGCACAGCACTCTGAGCTAAAACTGGCTTTTGCAAGGTGTGCTCTGAAATGTACTCAGACTAGTGTCAAATATAAAACAGCTGTATGAGAGGCTGAGCGAGGTGATGAGTAAAACTACTAAGCAAAAATATCAGTGAAGATGGCTTTATTAAGATAGCATTCAGGGGCAAAAACAGTGATTTCTGTAAAATGTGATCTAATACATGCACTTGTGAGAAACTGAAATTAGTTTTAAACCTCATTTTGTATTCCATCTTGCATTTCAGTGTCTATTCCTCAAGTTTATATGAAACTCCAGGCACATTAGGAGGTCCATGGCACAAGGAGAAAACTATGCATTAACTTTCCATTTATATCAATGGAACATGCTCTGTGATGCCAGAAGTACTAGTTCTGGAGGCAGTTTGTTTTGAGGCAATCACTTGTACATAACTTAACGTTTGGGGTCAGTAGTTTTTGAAACAAGTCACTTATGCTCACCAAGACTGCATTTATTTAATAAAAAAATGCTGTAAAACTGTTTTAAAGTTTAAAACATTATATATTTTGTAACGTTGTTTTTTCGTTTACTTTAGATCAATTTAATGCATCCTTGCTGAATAAAAGTAGAAATTTCTTTAAAAAATCTTATTGAAAAATCTTACCCCAACTTTTAAATGGTAGTGTAAATGTCATGTGATTAATCTCTAGAGCCACAAGAAAACTAATGACTATTCTGAGCTGTGATGTTAAAAGCCAACTAAAAGGTAAAATGTAAGTCCAAATGTAATTTCACGCTTTTAAGAGCCCCCTGAAAAAGAATCAGGCACTGGTAAAGTAAAACCTCTTGTGTCTTTTAAATTTTAAATGATAAACTAGACTGTATTTTTCCAGTTCTGGACCTGAGCAACCCCTCATGAATTGAAGTGTGTGTGTCAAATGAGGGGCACATCCAAAATATGCAGTGCTGGTGGTGCTCCAGGACTAAGATTGAGCAGCACTGGGTTAGATGTGCAGGAATATACTTGCAAAGTGATTATTCTAAATACGTATCATGTTTGTTCAAAGCATACATTCTCATAAACAATCATCTCGGTTATGTATGGTAACCCTCGTTCCCTGAAGGAGGGAACGGAGACGCCACGTCGGATGACCGACAAAATTGGGATCTCGCTTAGCGAGACCAATCCACTTCGAGTGTAAACTAAACGAGCCAATGCACATTGGCATGTGATTATTGCATCCAGCTGCTGCTGATCACAGCGTGAGTATAAGTAGGCAGCAGATGCAGCGCATATTCAGGTTTTCACTGAGGAGCCGAGCCGGTGACCCGGCCGCTCAGCGGTGGTACAGGAGCTGTGGCGATGGGACGTGTCACGTCGGATGACTGACGAAATTGGGATCCTACCAAAAGGCCACAGCTACTGCCCCTTCCAGTGTCCTGTGGAAGCCACCTGCGCCCCTACTTTTTGGCGTAGGCCAGGGCTTGCACAAGAGGACCAGCTACTGCTGCTATGGCACTACCCACTGAGTAAGACTGGATAACACTGGGAAACGTACCCGTTCTACTTGGAACAGGGACGTTACGGAAGCTCCAACCTTCCCGAAGGAAGTTTCGGAAGCAGTACACATATGGACATACAATGGAGGTGATTGTAACCCTCTTGGAATGGCAGAAGTTTGCCGGGGAAACACGGGCTCAAGGCTATACTGTGGACTTTACACATATGGGATCCACTTAGGTCGTACATATGGAACCCAGGTACATATTCTACCGGTTCTCGAGGATTCAACGAGTGAAGGCCTGGCGCCGGACGCTCCGCCACGTCTGGCTGCCGAGGGGACGGAGGAACTCATCAGGGTCTACTATATGGACTCTCTGGAGTGGTTTTTGCAAGCCGACCCGAAG
>NW_015505794.1:298887-311486 GCF_001515645.1 Sinocyclocheilus grahami
CCGCATTGCCACGCCCACCTTGGGACTCGGCCATGGAGCCAGTGCTGCAGCGGTCTAATATGGAGTAGCCCCAGCGGCGTGACTTCCGCCGTAGCTGCCATATGCCCCAGGAGCCTCTGAAACTGTTTCAGTGGGACCGCCATCCTGCTCTTGAATGTATTCAAGCAGTTCAACACCGACTGAGCACGTTCCTGCGTGAGGCGTGCTGTCTGTTCGACCGAGTCCAACTCCATACCGAGAAAAGAGATCCTCTGCGTCGGGGAGAGTTTGCTTTTTTCCCAGTTGACCCGAAGGCCCAACAGGCTGAGGTGTGAAAGTACCAAATCCCTGTGTTCGCACAACTGATCCTGAGACTGAGCGAGTATGAGCCAATCGTCGAGGTAGTTGAGAATGCGAATGCCCTGTTCTCTCATGGGAACAAGGGCTGCCTCCGTAACTTTCGTGAAGACACGGGGCGACAGGGACAGCCCGAAGGGCAGGACCTTGTACTGGTATGCCCGCCCCACGAACGCAAACCGCAGGAATGGCCTGTGGTGTGGAAGGATCGACACATGGAAGTACACGTCCTTCAGGTCGATCGCTGCAAACCAATCTCGGGGACGGATACACCTGAAGATGCATTTCTGCGTGAGCATCTTGAACGGGAGCCTGTGAAGGGCCCGGTTCAAGACGCGCAGATCCAAGATAGGTCTCAACCCACCGCCTTTCTTGGGTACAATGAAGTAAGGGCTGTAAAACCGCGACCTCATATCGGCTGGAGGAACTGGCTCTATCGCGTCCTTCACCAGTAGGACTGCGATCTCTGCACGCAAGACAGGGGCATCTGCTGCTTTCACTGAAGTAAAGTGGACGCCCCTGAACTTGGGAGGGCGCCGGGCGAACTGAATCGCATAGCCGAGCCTGACGGTTCGAAGGAGCCATCAAGACGGGCTGGGTAGCTCTGGCCATGATCCCAGACACCGTGCAAGTGGCATCAACGGAACTACAGGCGTACCCGCAGTGGGGCAGCGCGGAAGAACGCAGGGACCCGGCCCGGGCATCTCATAGCCGGTCCGAGGCGGGGTCTGGGTGTGTCTAACACTGACCTGCGTTTGAGCAGAGAGTGCGTGGGTAGTCTGTTGGTTCGTCCTTCCGATCCGCCCACTGCTGCTCACTGGCGAGAGAGGAGGGTGAGTGTGATACGGCTCTGGATCTCCACAACCCCCCGTCCCCTCTGGGGACCCAAAAAATAGAGGAATTGCTCTTTGTCGAGAATTTGGGTACCACCGACCGAGGTCATTGGTGGAAAAAGATTCTCCGCCCGGCCCTCCTCCGGGGGAGGGAGTGGTGCGTTCACCATCTCCCGAAGAGCAATTCCCTCCATCTCTGGGTCGCCCGTCTCAGGGCCTCTTGCTCTTTCCTCGAACTTTTGCGTTCCCCAGGTCTGGCGAGGGCCTGGATGGGCGGGGCGGCTCCTCGGCGCAGTTTTGCTGGAGGCTGCTGCGGACGCCGCCCTCGGCGACGAGCGGGCTGAGGCGCTACCACCGGCGGCCGGGTGGAGGCAGCAGCTGCACGCCGGGGCAGGATGTACCTGATGGCCTCAGTCTGCTTTTGGGCAGCGGAGAACTCCTGGGCGAAGTTCTCCACTGTGTTGCCGAACAGGCCGGTCTGGGACACGGGGACGTTCAATAATCTTGTCTTGTCCGTCTTGTGGATGTCAGCCAGACACAGCCAGAGATGGCGCTCCTGGACCACCATAGTGGACATTGCACCTCGTGCAAGTCCCTCAGTGCCTTAGCCTGGTCCACTTGCCGTCCATGACCCAGCGATCTCATCATGCACCTCTGGAAAGAAAGGCACTGGGGTGGGGCCCTGAGAACCAGCGCGAGCCACCCCGCGAAACCAATCTTCCAACCTTGAGGGTTCGGGATGCGGTGGAAGATTTCACTCGAGCCAAACACTCTCGGCGGCCCGGGAAAGCATAGCCATAATTTCCGTATCCGGCACCGCTGACCGCCCAGAGGGCGGCAACGCTGACGGATCTTCATCCCCAGAGAAATCCGGCTCACCCTCCGATGCTGCAACCGACATCCGATCGTCGGGGGGAGCCTCGGAAGAAACAGGGGGGTACCCCTTGGGAGGGTCCAGCCTGCACTTTCGAGGGCTCCGCTGGTTTCGGAGTGCCGGCTGGCTGGGGCATCCCCGGAGGGGAATTCCTCTTGGGAGGCTGGGGCATCCCCGGAGGGGAATTCCTCACCGCTATTTTAGATGGAAATTGCTCTTTTAGTGTGCTGAAGCGCACAGGGGAGATGGCCGTCTGCAACACACACAGGGGTAGTGCAGCCTGTTGTTTGCAACCCACTCGACACGGGAAAACCACCGCCGCTGAAGCGCCGTCCACCAGCACGAGAGCCCACGAAAAGTGTGCTTGACTGTAGTTTTTACTCTACGTAGAAGGTCAGGAGCAGTTTCGTCGGTCATCCGACGTGACGTCGAGAGAGACCGACTGAAAGGGAACTTCTGTTTTCAGAGTCATACTAGTGGATGTTAAAAGATTAAAATATGATCTATTTTAAGATGTCCCATGAGAAAGCTGGCTGTTTGCAAATTTAACTTAAATTAAAGTTTAACAAAAATCATTCTTTAAGATATTTGCATAGTCTAATGTTTATGACAATTTGCCGCTCCGACTCCATATGATTTTTTAAAGTTGGCATGAAACAGAAGTTGAGATTGTCTTTTCTTCTCTGCTGTGATGTATATCCGAGTGAAACGGCATCTGAAATGAGAGGGTGGGACTTGATTTCGTCCTTCGGGAATTGATTGGATCGTGGAAAATGGAGGCAGATCTAAGATGCCAGTTTGCAGTTAGTGTTGGGGGATTTCTCTCCACTGGATGCACAGCCGACACCCAAGCATGAATAAATGTTTTATTTATTAAGGATGACGACGACGACGATCAACGGCACAAGACATGCCTAAACAGTGCGTGTGTGAGAGAGAGAGAGAGAGAGAGAGAGACTGCCTAAATGACTGAGCGCATCCTCCATCAGGTTAAGTCATAAGAATGAAAAAAAAAGTTTGCTATGTCCTAAGAGTAATGTTGTCGTAATATCCTAATATATTTTTAATGTTTAGTGGTAATGTACTCCCTCATGACTGGTGTCAGTGCTATAAAGTGAAGCATCAGCTTCAGCTTTTCCCCGTTTTTATTCCAAACGTCACGGATGTCACTGCAGCTGTTGGCAGTTCCAGATAGCTCCGCCCTTGCGCCATAGCTCGTGACCGGAAGAGTAGAGGAGTCGTTTTGAGGGGGAGGGGAGGTTAACGTTTTTGATTAAATTTTACGAGGGCACATGAATTTTTTTAAAATAATGAAGCGCACTGATAAATTATTTATTATAAACACTACAGTATTCCATTAAAAAATAAGAATTTTCCATTTTGATTTCATGGTGACTTTAAGACCCTGTGCTTATTTGTAATGCTTGTTATTTGTGTCACTGACGTCATCAGCAGAGGAAATCAATTCTCTTTATTGACAGATTTCAGTTTCTGCACAAATGCATGCATATATGTGTGTCCCCTGTGTCCTACATCATGTGACCCATTTTGGATTCATGCATGGAGATGAGCTCTTGAAAAATTCAGTTAGTGTTGATTAGATGATTGTTCATTTTTGGGTCAACTACTTCTTTAAATGGTGCTATATTTAAAATTTGTTGCCATAGTATAACTTCCCAAACAGATGCAATAAACAATTGGAGTGGTAGAGCTGAAATCTCTGTCAGTGGGTCTCCACCTGGCAATCTGTCTGGTTAGGCCTCAGGCCTTGTCAAGCGGTACCTTTTGTTTTGCTCTGAAAATGTCCAAAACATTGCCTTGCTTTTTTTCTCAGACATCCTCTTTAGTGTCTTCTTCATGCTTCTTTCAGTTTCTCACTCTTGCATATTCTCTTTTGTCCTTCTCCTATATTTCTCTGAACCCTCCAGCTCTGTTTTGTTGTGTGGGATTTGTTTCGTCAGTGAAATTTGATTAATTGGAGGCTGGAAGCAGAGCTAAGCACTCGGAAAACTGCCTGAAGGAATTCTGGGCTGCTGTAAGTCCAGGATCACATGGGGTTAGATCTGTGCCTCTTAAAATTGCCTTCCACAACACTGACATTCTACCTGAGGCCTGTAATACATGTAATGCATTTCTCATGCCAAGTTTGCTTTCTATCCAGCCCATATTTTCCACTCTTGATTTCTCCATCTGAGCTGGTTTTTGTTGGCCTTATTGCAATAAAGAGTGTATGGATTTGATATTAGAACTTAATTTGATTTGTTTGATCATATGTTATCATGTTCTGGCTAATATTTATAATAATATTGATCATTCTTGCTGGAATAGCTAGCCCATGCTGTTCTGAAAGTGCAGTCTCTAACAATGCTCTTAAATGCGTGCGTGCACACACACACACCGTTTTTTGCTCCTTTGCTATTTCTCACTGATGCGTTTTCTAAGAAAATAAAAGGCTTGAGTTTCTGGCATATCACTTCAAAAAACACTGCTGAGGGCCAGAGAATGCTGGGAAGGAATGTGAACCTTCACAGCGCTCAGCTGACCTCTCTCTTTCTTTCTGCTCTCAAAGAAAGCTGCTCTCTTTTTCCTTTTAAGCGGCAATAACCTCAGACAACTTGTAGGTATTGTTTACGTCAGCCTGAAGTATCAAAAACATTTTTATAATGTTCTCATTGTGCTTTCTCTCTTATGACCAAGCCCAGATGGCATCTGCTATCTTTTTTTTCTCACAATTTCTGTGCTAATTTTGTGGAGGAAGGAGAATCTGTGAAATGGATTTAAAAAAGAGAAAATGTGTTAAACCGAGCTGAGAATACTAGACTATAATAGCTGGAAGCACAAAATTAGCCTTAATATTTAATAAACGTGCAAAAGATGAGGGATGGATTCGTGATTGACAGGCATTCCAGTTTTGCCACATCAGATTATGCTTGGGCTTGCTAATGATCATGAAGGCCATCCATTTGTTTTTATGCAAATTTTTTTATATTGCATTAAATGTTCCATAAAAAAACATATATGCTAACTTCAGGTCGACAAGATTTTTATTCTGTGTGAAGACATGCGCATACCAATATGGAAACCAATTTTATACATAAAGATGTCATGAAAATGATTGACTACTATTCATGAATAAATTGTAAATTATTTTTATCTTGAATGGAAATAGCTACTGACATCCTCAAAGTGTCTCATAAAGAAACTGAGCATATCAAAACTAATTATGGCAGATCCATGTGAAATTGTATCATTAGGCAATTGTACTGTATTGTGTGGAACGTGCACACCATCCTGAAATGTGTCACATCCCCACATGTGTCACATCTGTTTATGACCCCACTCTTCATAAACAGACAGGGCTGATAAGCAGTCTTTGTTTTGATGAACTCATAGAGGTCAAGGGGTGAAACTACAACACATAAGTGATTGGAAACCTGACATGTACATTTACAGAAATAAAACAGCTATTTAGACAGACAGTAAGTTATATAAAGCGAGCAAAGAACACTGTCTAGTGCGAATTATGGCATTATTGTTCCAAGCCTGCCATATAACATGCATGAAAGAAAGTGTGTAATTTACCAGCATTTTACTGCAGCAGATTGCTGTTCACTTCTAAATTTAAAAGAGTCATTGGTGAGTGGGATCACTCAGTGAAATGTATTCCTGTACTGCATTACAGATAATGAGCTCCATTTTCATGAGACTGTATTAGTAGGAGAAGCGTGTTGAAATCCTGAGAGCGGAAGCATATGACCCATCTTCATCATGCTGTCACGCTTTAGTTCCCACTCCCACACTGTTTGATTTGTGTAGGCTGTATAGCATATCCTTCTCTGGTCCCATGTTCCACTGTGGACCTCTTACACACAGGGACACAAAAATGGGATTTAGTTTTTCTATTTCTGTGTTTTTAAACCATTTCCATTTTCTTTATTTGAAGTAATAACAGAGAAAACATGATCCCATGCAATTAACATCAGCATTGTGAAGTTCTATACAATAGTTCACTATTTTTATCTTTATGTATATAAAATATGTATAATGGATGGGCACCAACATAGCTGTGTGAGTTTTTTGAGTGTATGTAACTTATAGCCTGCATATACATTTACAGTTTACAGTCCTCCTTCCCACGCAGGTTCTTCTCAGTCGCTCAAACACTCCTGACAAGTGTGTTTCTGTGCATTTTATATGTGAAATGGTCTCTTAGCTTTATAAACACACCTGTACGCTTCCTACCTGCCTCTCGACCTACTGACATGCAGACATGTGCAAACCCACCCACACACACCATAGATGAGAACCCTTCTCACAGTCACCCAATAAAAACACTCACAGCACACTCAGTGATCATGAACACATGACGTCTGCCTGGCTCGGTGTATTGATAATGGGGGAAATTTAACCTATGGGTCCATTCTGCATATTCATTGGAGAATCTGATGCCTGTTGGCATTTCTGTCAGACGAAATTCTGTCCCAGGGTGAAAGATATGCTAAGCTTTAAACAAAGGCATTAGAGCACATGTGTTGACCTTCGACTCTATGGAGACAAAATTATCTCTAACCCCTCCTCCAGCTTTCCATCCATTCTTTTTGGAATTTTATTATTTATAAATGTATTTTCGAGGGCCAATCTGGCAAGGTTTATGCAGCCACTAGCATATTTTTTATAATGGTAAATATTTCACTAAAATAAGAATAAATTATTATTCGGTCTGTGTGCTAATAACTAGATATGTGCTAATAACTAGATATGGGGACCTTTCTTAGATTGTGTGAGAGGCACATTTTGTACACTTTTTTTCCCCACTACTGAATAAAATATGTAATTTTGCTTTGCGTTTTATGAGGCTTTTTGGCTTTAGTTCCTACCTTGTATGAAATTAACATCCACAGTGATTTATTAACTAATGTGTGACAGGAAGTGACGTTCAGCCAGCTGTTTTATAGCCCTGCAGTGAGAGATGCATCCTGTCCTGTTCATGAGAGTCTGGGTGTGTGACGGTTTCAGTCCCAAGAGTCTGTGAGGATATCCTGCCACACAGCTGTGTGGTTAAACACTAGTCTATATGTGCACTCACTCGCACATAAGCAGAGACTCTGGAGTGGATTTGCACTCCGTCTCTCACTGTCTGACTGAGTATTGTTCTGCTCGGTCAGCACACATACACAAACACTCCAAGGTCATTTAGCTCTGTACAGTACCCATCACTTGAGCCGCACTCAACATCTCAACCTTCTCCATCAGAGCAAAACACACACACACTTACATCAGTTCATACACAGTCAGCACCTGCGTCATGCGGGTAATTCAGCCGGGAATAACTGCAACACACATCACTGCATGAACACTGGCACTGACTGAGATTTAAGTAAGATATGCAACTCTAAATAATATAATATAATATAATATAATATACATCCATCTACTTTGCAACCTGCTTTACCAATGTGAATTTGCAGGGATGCTGGAGCTTATAACATATAACATAACATAACAACAACATAACATAATATAATGTTTATCCATTTTCAAAATCACTTGTCCTGTAGAATTGTGAGGCTTATAACATGATATATCTTATTTCCTATTATAGATTAAATATTTTTTCTTTGTGTTCATCTCTACAATATGAGGCTTATACCAGGTATGTTTCCAGCTTTACAGACTTGTTTGTGTACTGCATTTACGATAATTTCACAGTAATTTTTTTTCTAACTTTAATGAATTAAGTTCAATTAGCCCGCAGCTCATGACAGCTGTGAGAGTCCAATAGCATAAATCAAACTTAAACAGACACTTTGATAAACATACAAACAAGCACAATAAAGACATAATTAGCATTAATACTTGATGAACTTAGTTGAAAATTAATTCAACTAAATTGGGCTACTTTTTGACCGTCATCATAATCCAATTTCAAAAAGTGGCCCAGTTGACCTGAATTCTTCCTATATCCCTTGGCCTGCCTCTTCTCTTCTTGTTCCTTTCCTCTTTTCTCCTTTTTATTACCATCACGCATACTATACTGTACTGTATGTATTATGTGACATGCTCAGTCTCTCCTCAGCAAAAAAGCACAGCTCAAGCTTTATGCAGGACAGCACTGGATTAAGAGCTCCACTTCATAATCAGTCTGCTAAAGCCTGGCACACAAACACACACTCACACTCACACACACACACACACACACACACACACATAAACATGCCTCACCCAGCCAAGACCCACTGCCCTACTGCGGGACAGGCCCTTGCATATTAAACACACACAGGGAGCCAGCTGGACAAACGCACATAGAAGTTTGTACCACACAGCAAATCCAGCAGACATAAGATTCACCTGCATAAACACACACACACACACACTCCACCTGTCCGGCACTGCAGTAAACTACAGCCACAGATTCAGCAGAACATCCCACTGCAGTGAGCCCAAACCCAGCAGCCCCTCCCAGCCTCACACACTCCAGCACATGCTTACCTTTGTGACAGTCATGCAGAGAAAAGTGCAAAAGAGTCAGCTTCCGTTCCTGAACCGCTGAGTGAGACAGCAGGACCGAGAAAGAAGGACTCACTGAGCTCGTGCAGCCTGCAGTCTCTACGACAGCAGAGTGAGACACGAGAGATTGTGAAAGAGGAGGAGAATAGAGGGAGAGAGAGAGGGAGGGTCTGGTCGCTGTCTCTCGCTAAGTATCCAAACCTATCAGTGCTGCGGTAGCCGTGGTCCTGTAGTCAGGATACTGCAGTGAAGGCAGCATAGTATGTTAGTACTATTACTCCTTGCTCTCTCTCTCTCTCTCTCTCTCTCTCACTCTCGCTCTCTCCTTCCATGCTGTCAATCTGATTACTGCATGTGCTAATGAAGATTATTGATGTCCACAACAGCATCACTCTGTTTTCAATGTCATACTCTCTCTCTTTAGCTCTCTGTAAACAACATATATGTGACCCTGGACAACAAAACCAGTCATAAGGGTCAGTTTTTTTAAATTGAGAATTATATATCTTCTGAAACCTGAATAAATAAGCTTTCCATTGATGTATGGTTTGTTAGGATAGGACAATATTTGGTCAAGATACAACTATTTGAAAATCTGGAATCTGAAAACATTATTTTTTTTTTTAAATATTGAGAAAATCGCCTTTAAAGTTGTCCAAATGAAGTTTGTAGCAATGCATATTACTAACCAAAAATTAGGAAATTTACAAAATATCTTCATGGAACATGATCTTTACTTAATGATTTTTGGCATAAAAAAATCTATAATTTTGACCCATACAATGTATTTTTGGCTATTGCTACAAATCTAGTATTTTAGTGGAAACTGTGGTTACCCTGTTTTTTTGGCATGTATGATATTGAAGCAAAAATATATATTAATTGCTTAATTAAATGTATATACTTTAACAAGATTACCATACTCAAGATTCTTCTTAAAGTAAGAAGTATGAAGAACAAGAAAAACAAACATCTAAACATGATGTAGGATTAACTGTAGCTTTATTATGTTCTGCTGCCCTCTTGTGGGCCTCAGCAGTATTACATCACTATTTACATTTATTGAACAACACATTTAAAGGGATAGTTCATCCAGAATTGTTCATTATTCATTCATAGCCATGTGGTTCCAAACCCGTGCGATGTACTTTGTTCTCGTTGGACCACAAAAGGAGATGCCCAATAGAAAAAGATGCAATGAAAATGAAAAGTGACTGAGGCTGTTATTCTGGCTAACATCTTGTGTTGTATGGTTGAAAGTCATATTAACCCTTGTGTGTCAATTAAAAAAAATTAAGCATAGGTCCATAGTGGACAAAAATGTCCATGTCCAAAAACTGTCATAAAAATATTATATATTAATATTTTTTTCCACTTTCACTGACTTTAATTTTTTATCAGCATCAGTTCTAATCATAATGACCAAACATTCATTAATTTTCAGAATTGTAACGCTTTAAACGCTAGTTTCTTTACATAATGCCACTTGTTTTTTAATAAAAATAATAATAATTATTATTATTTTCCATTTACTAAATGCTAAGCAGATTTTTTTTTTCTTTGATTATTAAAGTCTTGGATGTGTCAATGATTAACAACAATATTCATTTGAATGCATTCATATTTTTTATGCGGTGTCAGATAAAAAAAAACCTACCACTCGGGTCCATAAAGAACAAAAATGTCTGTCAAAAAACTGTCTTAGAAATATTATATATTAATATTTTTTTCCACTTTCACTGACTTTGATTTTTTTATCAGCATCAGTTCTAATCATAATTACCAAACATTCATTTTCAGAATTTTAATGCTTTAAACGCTGGTTTCTTTACATAATGCCACTTGTTTTTTTTTATAAAGAATAATAATCATTATTATTATTTTCCATATACTGAATGCTAAGCAGATTTTTTTTCTTTGATAATTAAAGTCTTGGATGTGTCAATGATTAACAACAACATTAATTTGGATGCATTCATATTTTTTGTGCAATGTTAGATTTAAATAAAAACTACCACTCAGGTCCTTGAAGGACAAAAATGTCTGTCAAAACATTGTTTTTATTACTCTTATTACCCTCCAAAGTTTTTACTTTTTAGTAGAATATTATCTTATATTGCTCTATAAATGAAACAAAAATACAAGATCACTTTGAACAAGAACAAGATTTATTGTTCAAAACTCAAGAACACTCAGAACAGAAATAGTAGGTATACGCACAAGTGAGTGAGAGGGAATTCACTCACAGCAGGAGCTGCAGTATGTGAATGTGTGGTCTTTGCAGATATGCTTGCCACACCTTTTGCAGGTGGAGGCAACCTTTTTCTTTTTGTCAGTGCAGAACTTGCAGAACTTCCTCTTTTTGGTGTTAGAATAAAGCGAGTATTTGTTTTATATGCCAAACTTGAAAAAAGGGCACCATCTAGTAAAAAGTAGTCAAAATTTTAATTTTGAAGCCTTGCCAACAGAATGAAAGACTATTAGCAAATATTGCATCATTTTATAGTTAAATGGCCCTGGGATTTAAAAATGCCGTTTTAATGGGTTTCAATGAGGACATTTTTGTCCTTAAGGTCCTGAGAGGAACTATATTTTGTACCTAGTGTAAAATAGATTTATTAAAGGAAATGAGGGTGAAATATTAAAATTGCAATAAAAATACACACCTGTGGCAAAATGTATGCAGTTGGCATTAACACAAGCAAAATGTTCAAAACAAACAAAACTGAAAAGGACAAAAATGTCCATAAGGTCGCACAAGGGTTAAGGTTAACTTTATAACAGAATGACAATAAGTAGATGAAAGCAGAATTTTAAAGCGCATCTCCACTTCCTTCTGCTGTAGGAAATTGAAGTCAAAATGTACCAGAAGTGTCATATTTTGCTGATGACATTTGGAATCTGTGCAGTAGTGCTCATGAGCTGGAACTGTGGTATCAAGGTCCTGCCCAAACTCCTGCAGACCCAGTTGTAAGCACACAATCATGACGCCACACCCCATTTTTATAGCATCAAATAACTTATTAAAACCAATTTTTAATAAGTTTAAAAACAAACACTTGAAATTACATTAGCGTCACTTTTTAGGACGTGTGCGGCATACTTAGCTTTTTAGCAGCCCCTTAGATAACATAACTACACCATTTTTAAGGAGAAAAAAAATTCACCATTGACAGCCATTCAAAATTACACTACACTATAATTCAAAATACACTAACATTCAAAAGTCTGGGTTGGTAATATATTTTAATGTTTTTGAAAGAAGTCTCTTATGCTCACCAAACAAAATTTATTTGATGACAAATCAGTAAAAAAGTACTATTGTGAAATATCATTATAATTTAAAATAACTGTTTTCTATTTTAATATTGTAATTTATTCGTGTGATGGCAAAGTTGAATTTTCAGCATTTTCACATGATGCTTCAGAAATCATTCTAATATGCTGATTTGGTGCTCAAGTAACATTTCTTATAATTATCACTGCTAAAAACATTGCTAATTAATATTGTTGTTGAAACAGCACTTTTGTTTTTTTCTTTGTAGCAATGTAAAAGTCTTTACTGTCACTTTTGATTAATTTAATTTGATACATTTAATTGTATCAATTTTGTTAATTTCTTTGAAAAACATCTCACTCAGCCAAAACTTTTGAACACATTTTTGTGTACATTTGTATACATGCAGCATTTCATTATATTATAGTAGATGTTCTACCAGTGACTGTACTTTGTATTTGCTGGGGTGTTTCTGCCAGCTGAGCAACTACAGTTTAGATGAATGGAAATGCTAATGCATAGCTTTCTTCATGAATTATAGATCTACGTGCACTAGTGTCACCAATTACAAAAATAATGGCTTTGGAATAAGAATACCAAAAATAGTTCATAGTTAGTTTGTCATGGCTAATGCTAAAGCTTTTTAAAAACAGGTCATTTGACTCTACGTCTTTCTTCTGTGGAATACAAAAAAGGAGTGTGTGTATGTGTATATATATATACAGTATATACTGTATATATATATATATATATATATATATATATATATATA
>NW_015505794.1:311496-433740 GCF_001515645.1 Sinocyclocheilus grahami
ATATATAATATACACAGTGTATATATGTGTGTGTGTGTGTGTGTGTGTGTGTATGCATATACCAAAAACAAACCTTTTTCAAAATATCTCCTTTTATGTTCAACAGAAGAAATAAAGTCATACAGTTTTGGAAAGACATGAGGGTGGTATCCCTTTAAGTTACTTTAAGACTCCTAATTTGGCTAAAACAGGTCTTAAAGCTCAGTTATGGTTATTATGTCTGATGTTTGGAGTAATGCTGGGGAATTGTGTTAAAATGCCACATTGTCCTTAAAGTTACATTATAGCTAAATTTGTCCAAGCATGCAGAGTAAATAATGTCTCATTAAAACAATATGGAGAAATGCCTAAGATAAGCCATGCTTTTGAACTTCAGAAGCCTAGTTACTGGAATTACTACAGAAGCAGAGATAAGAGCCTGACATGTAGTAAATATCTTATCTGCTCATGCCTGAAATACTTCTTTATGATTTTGACTGGATCTGGAGAGTAAGGCTCTACAGGAACTTAAAGTTGGAAGTGTAGTTTTACAATAGACAGTGATGAGTGCGGTCATGTGTTATTTATAATCTTTTCTTTGGGTGTTAAGATGTGTGTAATTGTACAACAGGGGGCAGGATATTTCCCAGTGCTCAGTTCACTAGCAGAATGCTTACACCAGGGGGCAGTATTATACACTTTGCTTAAGTCGGACACACACACTCACGTACTTATGGTGAGATTCAAGGCAGACCCCCATTTCTGGCTCGACTGTCCACCAGATCTGTCTGCACAGAAAGTGTTACTCTAGTGGAACTTTTAATGTGCACTTCTTTGGTTACAGCTTCCCATGTACATGACACAATGTTCCAGCTACACGCAGTCTGCACAGAAACCACTTCCTCTGAAGTCAGGGGCGAAGGGAAAAAGTAAGGGCCTCCAGGAAGGAGAAAGGAGAGGAGCTGATGAACTGATAGCGTTATGCAATACAAACAAAAAGAATAAGGTGTAACAGAGAATATGGAAAATTATAGCCAAATGTTAGTTTACTTGAATACTAACACTTTAATCATTTTTTCCAAAATATGTTCATTTGTGTTCTTGCAGAGGAAAGAAAGACATACAGGTTTGGAATGACATGAGAGTGAGTGAATTATGACAATTTTTGGATGAACTACTGTAGCTAATGAACTGGATGTGGTGAAAAAGAAGTACACTATTAGTATACTTTTAAAAAGATTACTTTTCACAGAAATAATATATTTCAAACAAATGTAAAAGAACTGTAAAATGAGTGCTTTGTTTTCAGACTCCTAAATGCATGTTAATTACATGAAAATGTTATGACCCACTTAAGTAGGACTTAAGTATATCTGTATACTTTTTTACTTAGTACACATAAGTACATCATAAATACTGCAGAATGTACACTGGCAAGCATTTTTGGTGAACTAAAATATTCGTATTGTTATTTCTATTGAAACTTGCATGTCATGTATTTAAAATATATTTATGTTGTATTTAAAAATATTCATAAAGTGAAGTTTCAATTTAGTACTTAATAATTAATTGCAATTTAGTACAAAGTATTTACTTTGAATGTAATATAAAATACCACACTACAGTTAAAATTACAGTCAAGTACAGCTGCATGCACCTTAGTATGTTAGTCAACACATCAAAAGAAGTGTACTTCTTTAAACCACAACAATAGCTTATTAAAACAAAATTTGACACTATTACAATGTGCACTTTTTAAAAGTGTACTTAAGTGTGTTAAGAAACAGTCATAACGGTATACACTCTTTTAAAGTATACTTAACTGGACATTTATTTCATTAGTATTATTTTGTCTGCAAGTAGGTCTACAGTTTTTCTATACTTTTAAGGTTTAGAAGTGCACATTCAATACAATTAAAACACTTTCTTTCACAAGGGATGCTGTGCACTTTTTGGAAATCTTTAGTGCTAAAAACAATAAGTGCACCTGACCTTCACCATTCTATGTAATGTTGTATTGAGCTGCAGTAGTCCTGCTTTTTCGACACTCTTAAAAAAAAAGGTGCTTCAAAAGGTTCTTCAAGCGATGCCATAGAAGAACCCTTTTTGGTTCCACAAAGAACCATTTAGTCAAAGGTTCTTTAAAGAACCATCTCTTTCTTACCTTTTTATAATCTGAAGAACCTTCTTTCGCCACAAAGAACCTTTTGTGAAACAGAAAGGTTCTTCAGATGTTAAAGGTTTTTTATGGAACCGTTTAGACAAAAAGGTTCTTCTATGGCATCGTGAAGCACCTTTATTTTTAAGAGTGTATATAAATTTGTATTGAGCTGCAGTAGTAGATTTTATTCCCAATAAGTTCACCCATATAGATATGCACCTTTAAAACATTACAAGTGGAAGGAACCATGTGACTCCACCCCCCACATCCACCATAACTCTCCCTGCATGTTTCCTCAGAGTGATACATTAAGGTTTGCATTGTACACGTGGCATTTTTCCCCTCATAAAGACATTAGCCTGTTAACCCTGTCACATCATTACAGGCTTATTCTGGTGAGTTATTGCCGCTGCTCCAGAGGGTTAACTGGCTGTCTGGAAATAAAGCAATCTCAATAGCTGATAACTTTAAACAAGCTTTAAACATCATATAAAGTTCCCATAAAGAATTACATGCTTTTGCATGTCATATTTGACTGATTCACTGCACATATGTGAAAATGGTAACAAAAGACAGCTTAGATGCCGTTTTTAGATGGTTAAGTTACTGCAGTGTAATTATTAAAATATAAATAAATGTAAGTGTCCCTCAGGGTATCAATTAATAAGAAATACCATAATTTCTTCTATAGAAAATATGTAGAATTACTGTAAAAAATAAATGCATAAGAGAAATAACACAAGAACTAAATTATCTCACACTGGGTTTAGTATGCTGTGGCAGTTTAAAATATAGATGTTTTTTATGGCTAATGCTGTTCGTATTTCTAATAGTAAATGCTTTTAAATGCTTAAATGTGATAGTAAATTGTAATAGTTTAGGGCTGTCCTGAACTCAGTAGTCACAAATGCTTTGATGTGGTCAGAGATCCATTTATCTATGCATTTAATGTTTGGTTAAGCTTTTAGTATGCTGGGCTGATCCAGTGCCAGGTACTGTGTGCGTACAGAGGTCAGCACTTTCATGTGTGTGTGACTTTTGTGAGACTGACAATCCAAAGAACAATATGCACTGTGTGTGTGTGTGTGTGTGGTCTGTCAGCTACCTCACCTCTGAAGCACAATGGTGCTTTAACCATGAGTCCAGTGGTCTTGCTTCAATTATAGTAGTTTTGTGAGCCTGCTTACACATCTCATAGCAGGCGTCAAGCTGTCAAAGCATGGTGGAGTTTCCTTCACATTTATGTGTGTTTGTTGTGCCAAACATTTATAAAGACCAGAGAAAAATGGCATATTTGGACACTAATGAAAGTGGTACAATGAAATATTTAGTAAAAAAAAAATAGGGCTAAAAATAAGCATATAGCCAATGTGAGGTTTTGTTGAAATTGCATAAAAGGATGTGACAAAGCAATCATGTTTTGCATCATATGACATAGTTTCCAGCAAGTGTGTTGGTCCAAAGTTGTTTTTTTATTATTATTATTTTTCAAAGTCTCATAAGGTGCAGTCACCTTGACGCTCTGCAAAATTTTGTGGGTGAATTCCATTCATTCCAATGGAAATCTGTATGGTTCCTCATGCAGATTCCGCTTGTGTTCAGATTTTATACATTATATGTATAAAATTTAATATGTAATAAATATTATTCTTAATGTATAACACATATTGTTTCAAGCAAATATCTAAGGGATAATCAACGGCTTGACGTGCATTAAAGGATTTTAAATGCACAATGTGGAGGCCAAGAACCACCCGACGCGAAGTGCATTTAAAATCATTTAATGCACAGCAAGCCGTTGATTATCCCGCTTATTCCATGATCATTTGCCAAGTTATAGGCAAGTTAAAACTAGTATTGCTCTTTGCAGCACAATATTTGACCGGAAGTGTAAAAATGACCGTTATTTTCGTCAGTTACGGTTCGTTAGCTCTAGCATTCTGCTGCTTCAAATCAGACACAGAGATGAAATAGTGCAGTAAGATCACATTTATTTTAATGAATTATAGAATTTATTTCAAATAATTATCGAGAGAGAGAGAGAGAGAGAGAGAGAGAGAGAGAGAGAGAGTACAGTTGTGTGTGTGTTACCTGTGTCTGTGCGTCTCTCTACAAACAAATAGGCTACTTCAAAAACAGCGATTCTGCCACCTCGTTGTTGAGGAATATAATGTAGCGATCTAGTATCTAGGCTATTTTATTAATAAGAATCACGAGGAAGCGTTGACAAGTTCAGAATCAGAATTAGCTTTATTCACCAGGTGTGCGCAAACACACAAGGAATTTGTTGTGTTTTTTTTAAGGTGCTCCTGGAACATGCATGCATACATACATACATACATACACATCTGACATGAGAACAGAAAAACATTTAAATAGTAAGACTTAATAAATAATGTGTATGAATCTGGAACAGTAGATTTGTGTACAGATTTGTGCATTATTTACTCTATATGCAGCTGTATAAATAAAGAGCTATGCATATGTATTTACATAATACTTGAGAAAGAGGCAATAATTAAAGATGGAGAATGAATTACAGAACACAGGTAATGATTCCTGTGTTAGTTCTTTAAGCTGGAAATGGCATGGGGAAACAACTGTTTTTATGCCTAGATGTTCTAGTGCACAGTGATCTGTAGAATCTGCCTGAGGGGAGAAGTGATAACAGGTTGTGTCCGGTGTGAGAGGGGTCTTTGATGATGTTACCTGCCTGTTTCTTCACTCTGGAGTTGTACAAGTCCTGAAGGCTGGGCAGGTGCACACCAATGATCCTTTCTGCTTTCCTAACAGTCCGTTGCACTCTTCTTATATCTGATTTGCTGGCTGACCCAAACCAGACAGTTATAGAAGAGCACAGAACCGACTCAATAACAGTTGTAAGAGTAAAACTGTGTAATCTGCGCCTTAATAACAGTTGTAAGAGTAAAACTGTGTAATCTGCACCTGTAGCAGGTTGAACTTTTTCAGCTGATGAAGGAAGTACAACCTCTGCTGGGCCTCTTTCACGATGGAGTCAATGTGAATGTCCCACTTCAGGTCCTGAGAGATGGTAGTTCCTAGGAACCTAAATGACTCCACTGCAGCCACAGTGCTGTTCATGATGGTGAGTGGGGAGAGTGCAGGGGGGTTCCTCCTGAAGGCCACTATCATCTCCAAAGTTTTGAGCGTGTTCAGCTCCAGGTTGTTGTGACTGCAGCAGACAGCCAGCTGCTCAACCTCTTGTCTGTAAGCAGACTCGTCGCCGTCCTGGATGAGGCCGATGACTGTAGTGTCATCTGCAAACTTCAGGAGTTTGACAGAGGGGTCTTTAGAGGTGCGGTCATTTGTGTAGAGGGAGAAGAGCAGTGGGGAGAGAACACAGCCCTGAGGATCTCCGGTGCTGATGGTGCAGGTGTTGGATGTGAGTTTTCCCATCCTCACTAGCTGCTGCCTGTCTGTCAGGAAGCTGGTGATCCACTGACAGATGGAGGTGGGTACGGAAAGCTGTGTCAGTTTATTCTGAAGGGTGTCCGGGATGATAGTGTTGAAAGCGGAGCTGAAGTCCGCAAACAAGATCCTTGCATAAATCCCTGGTTTGTCCAGATGTTGCAGGATGTAGTGCAGTCCCATATTGACTGCATCATCCACAGACCTGTTTGCTCGGTAAGCAAACTCGCAGTAAGGGTCCAGCAAGGGTCCAGTAATGTCCTTCAAGTAAGCCAACACCAGTCTCTCAAATGACTTCATGACCACAGATGTTAAAGCAATAGGTCTGTAGTCATGTGATTTTTAGTTTCTTGGGTACAGGGATGATGGTGGAGGGTTTGAAGCAGGATGGGACTACACACAGCTCCGGGGATCTGTTGAAGATCAATGTGAAGATGGATGATAGCTGGACAGCACAGGCTTTGAGGCAGGCTGGAGAGACACCATCTGGGCCTTTGGCTTTCCTTATCTTCTGCTTCTGCGATTAAAATGTTGTATATAATCAAGCAAATTATATATGAACAAATCCCTCTGTAAAAACCTTCAGGATATAGACAGGAATAAAAATGTAAAGTTTGGTGTGTGTAAGTGCTACTGAAGTGGAGATTTATGGCTCAGGAGAAAAACTCATTTTGAGAAAACGGCCTTTAAAAATAATTATTGAAATTGAAATCTATTGACACAAATAGATAAAGTGCTATAAAAGAAACACTTAACAGTGTCTTTTGGATGTTTTCTTTCACACTAGTCTGAAAAAACACTTTATGAAAAACCAAAAAGCCCAAAATCTCAAACTTGACAGGTGCATGAAAAAACAGTGTCTCCCCTTAAACAGTTTTAATGCATACCTGCCAGCCAATTAGAATCCAGTACTCAGACAGATCTTGGAATAAAAAATATATATATAAATACATTGCTAAAAGATCAAATTGATTATTGTTTTTGGCAAACAGGTCCAACAGAGAAAACCCTTACTGTTGTATACCATAGTGCAGTCATTATAACTAACTCCAGCTAATGACATCATTAACACCATCAGAGAAAGAGATGCTTCACCAAGAGCACACTGTTTTTTTATCACATCTATCCTCCATCACATCTGTGGGCCAATTATACACCTTATGAGACATCTCGTGAATGTTTTAGACTGTCAATTTACTTCCAGGTGACTATCCAAACAGATCCTGTATTCTTGGAATGTTTGACAGAAAGTTTCTACAGAATCGCTAAGTTTGTGATGATTTCCTCACTAGGGCAGACAGATTGAAAATAATCTTTATGTTCTGCTTGACTTTTGCTCTGCCGGATAATGTCATTTGTGCAGATAATGTGTTTCTGCTTTAGCATATAGGTCACCTGTATTCAATACAGGCATTGTGGGATTGTGGGATTCCATTCTTTCCATGGAGTGGTGCTTCTACGCCTCTGGAATAATCTTTACCTCTAATTCACAAAGCAGTATGTAAAATCAACCGGCTGAAAATCTGAGCTGGTATTTCCAGCTGAACACTCGCTCCAGGTCCCCAGCTGTTTGGCCAGATCCAAACCCAGCCGTCCAGCTATATTTCAGTACTCTTTGTAAAGATGCCCATGCGATATTTCCAGACCTTTTCGAAAGACTTAGGAAGTGAGTCATACCCATTTGTAGAGCAATTATGTGTTTATTTTCACTTCTGTCCATAGCATATTTGCAATTTCTGTGGTGTCTGTGCCTCTGGTCCAGGAAACTGATATTGTTGAGTGCTTAATCCCTGGCTTGTTCATTCCTGACAAATGACTTGCAATGAAACCATAACTTTCTGGGTGTGATTATCATACAAGCTGATGTAGCAGAAAGTACAAATCTATTTTAAGGGATTAAGTCACATTAGGAAAAATTTAGATTTTTCTATTTTATAGTTTCCTTAAAGGGCAATTGTATTCACAGTTAGAAATGTGTGCATGACCACGTCATTGATGATGTCTTGTTACTGTAAATGGTCACTGTAGGATCAAAAGGCGGCTAATTTCTCTGAAGTCTGTCCAGCAACCCTTGACCTGGCCAAACATCAGAGAAGCAAACGGTAAACAGGGAAGTACTCACTGTTTACTTCCCATCTTCTCAAATAGCTCAATTTTTTTTCTGAGATTCTCATGAGAAAAATGTCCTTTGTTTTAGTTTTTATAATATATTGGATTATTTCACTTACAGTACATTTGTGGGAATGAGAAGATGAGTTGTATATGTTCTTAATCCAGGATTATCTTAATATTTAGGTTTTACTTATGTTTTATTTTCAATTTGTCATTGTTCAAGTCATTGTTACTTAAAGCTTAGTTTATAATTTTATTTTAGTTCAAGTAGCCTATTTATATGGCTGCTAAAATCAATACGCTAACTTGTATGATTTAAAAATGTTTAACAGTGTTATGTTTTAGTTTTAAGTTGTAACGTTTAATGTAAAGACTTGAAGTTTTATAATATGCCATGTATCCAAAACAAGAATTAATGTATGGCCATATTTTATTCGCATGAGTTTTTGAGTCATGGAAATGTTTTTTAGTTTAGATTAAGTTTTTCAGTTATTAAAAATGCTCTCATTTAGTTTTCATTTCATAGTTTCCTTTAACGTTAAAGAAAAAACAACAACAACAACTTTATTCAACAATTTCTTCTCTTCCGTGTCAGAATTCCTTGCATGTTCATGACAGTACCACGATGTATGCTTCTCTTTGGAAAAAAGCTACAGTGTCTCCACACGCATGTGTCATGGTACTCTCGTGAATGTGTAGCGGAGACTGACACGGAAGAGAAGAATTGTTGAATAAAGTTATTTTAGTTTTCTTTGCGCACAAAGAATTCTCGTAGTTTCATAAAATAAAGGATGAACCACTGATGTCACATGGACTATTTTAATGATGTCCTTACTACCTTTCTGGGTCTTGAACATGTCAGTTGTGTTGCTGTCTATGCAGGGTCGGAAAGCTCTCGGATTTCATCGGTTTTCAAATTTGTGTTCTGAAGATGAACAAAGGTCTTATGGGTTTGGAACGACATAAGGGTGAGTAATTAATGACAGAATTTGCATTGTTTGGGTGAACTATCCCTTTAATAGCAGTTTCTAGAGCACCGGGGATGATAAGGGTCTCAATGTTTCCACTTGCTACTGAGTGAAATGTCCTTTAAATGACTGTATTGCTAGGAAATAAGAGGACAACAAAAACATTTATGCGAAAAAGAAATGACTCTGCGTTATTACTGCAAAAATCTTCTCAGCCACAAGTAGTATTATGCTTTCTCTTGCTAATATGTCATCATATGGGATGCATTTACAGGGCCTGCTCACAGGGGCTCAGTTCGGCGTTTAAGCGGTCAACCCTGAAATAAATAATTACGTATAAGGCTCCTCAAACCTAATAATTACATGCTGGAAATGACGGAGCTTTGGGTTTTCCATGGTGATGCAGGAGAAAAGAAAGATATGATTTTCCCCCTCTTACATTTTTCCATTCCGTTTCATATGAAGTGATGCGGAAGCTCTATGAAACAGGAGCATTTCCCTTGAGCAGGCACGCACAAGGCATTGGGTGATTTTAGACCACATTATGAGCTAATTGGTCGATGTTGAAACAACTGCCTGTGTTCAAGCGGCCGCTGAAGGGCTGACTCAAGCGAGAACGATCCAAGGCCAAAGCTCAGCCTCAGAAGTCATTACTTTTGCAGCTTAAAGGTTACAAAGGACAGCTTCTGTCCACAAATTCCTTGTTTTGCTGTAGATGACAGTGAGGAATTGTGAATTTATGGTGTTAGGGAGTTCGTTAGTCCAGTGGTTTAATGTGTACCCTGAGTTTACCTGTGTATATAATTTGTTAGGTGGCGCGGTTATAAATCGCAGGGTTAAACGGAGCTGTATTGTCCCTGGTCGCTTTCTGGTTGTGTGTCTCCATGTCTGTGCATTTGTTTGCAGGTTTGAGCACTTTGTGCGTGTGCATGTGTGTGTTACGTGGTGCAAATCATGTGGCTATTCCTGCTGTGGTGTGCGGTTTCAGTTTCCACATCTCCCGATGTTGCTACTGGCTCTGAGCGCCAGTCAGGTCAGATGCCAGATATCTGGAAAAGTAAGAATGACTCACTGCTCAGGCTAGACCATTTGCTCGCTTGCTTTCAGTATTTATATTAAAGGCCTCTGCCATTTTTCACGTTATATTGCATTTCTATTGGTACAGTTGCCCTGCTTACAATTAAACCGCTCTCCATTCTCTCAGCAGTATTCTTATGTGAATAACCACATCATGTGCAATAATAAAACCAGTGAGGACTGAGAGAGTTAAAGGGCCTTTGGCACATGGCACTAGAAATATGGAGACTTTCCATCAGAAATATCAAGATTTTACGACACTTTTGACAATTTGGTGCTCCAAGAGTAGAACAGACCTCCATGGTGGCAAGAATGTAGCTAATTATAGTCAGTACTCTGTTAGTTCTTTCAAACGTTGTAAGTGATAGTTTTAGATTTTGAAAAGGCAACGTGACGCACAAATATAAACAGTGTAAACAGTGGGAATATCACGTAGTGCAGATCAAAGCAGTTCCCAAGGCTTAGAGAGTGAACATAATGAAGTTATTTAGTCATGTGGCATGCAGTTTACTGATTTATTTTCTACACACGAGTTTGAATTATTAGCTCATATGAAAAAATGTCTAACATGATTCTTGATAATCTTGCCAATATATTTAAGGAGCGTATGTGAATTTAGTTTGCATTTTAAATTATAATTTTAAAGGGGTCATATGACGTTGCTAAAAATAACATTATGTTGTGTATTTGGTGTAATGCAATGTGTTTATGCGGTTTAAGGTTAAAAAATTTTATTATTTTCCACATAATGTACATTATTGTTTCTCCTCCATGTCTCGCCTTTCTGAAACGTGTCGATTTTTACAAAGCTCATCGTTTTGAAAAGTGAGGTGTACACTGATTGGCCAGATATTCAGTGCGTTGTGATTGGCTGAATACCTCAAGTGTGTGACGGAAATGTTACGCTCCTTAACATACTGTGATGCCATCTCCCAGCACGACAAGACAAAATCAATAAAACCCATTACAAACGAGGCATTTGTTGCATCCAGTGGGGACATAATTACTGATTATAATGACTTATACTGTGTTTTCATGCGTTGCGTATCGCTCCGCATAAACATAAAACCATGTCTGCATTTGTGATCGGACCTTAACATACTGTGATGCCATCTCCCAGCACGACAAGACAAAATCAATAAAACCCATTACAAACGAGGCATTTGTTGCATCCAGTGGGGACATAATTACTGATTATAATGACTTATACTGTGTTTTCATGCGTTGCGTATCGCTCCGCATAAACATAAAACCATGTCTGCATTTGTGATCGGAGAAACGACAAACAAACAAGCGCTACTCTACACTGTTTAAAACTCGTATTTGAATCATTAGTGGCAAATTCTTTAAATATAAAAAATTTACTTACAGGCTGTGAGTCAGAAGCGCCAGACTGTCCTTGCAAAGTTGGAACTGCCCCACTTTATAGAACAGCCTTTGAGCACAGACCCATTGTAGGCTATGCAGAACTGCAGGTTCAGGAAACAGTCCTCCATAAAATGCGTCACAGAGAGTCACACACTGCGGGCTAGAGTGAGGAACGGCCGGCAGATTTCTACGAAGGAGCGGTCGGTGGGCTTGTGGCAACCACATGTGACGACCTCGGGCTGAACTCCGCTTCGTCCATGGTGAAAGCCAATTCGGCGATCCACAGTGCAAAGTTGATGTATTTCCTCAGCGACCAGCATGGATCAGCCCTAGGCATGACGAAGCGGATATCATCCTCTTTTGGAAGGCCAAACAAAGTAGTTTCGCTTTCACAACGAAACACACTGCATCTTCACAACATGGCGGTGGTGGCAACAACAATACTACAGCGAAATCAAAGTTACGCCATCTTTCTTTGCGTGAACATTTGGGCGGTGTTATGCAAATCTTCCCACACAGTGATGTAGACATGTGGGGGCATGTTTAAACGAGGCGTTTTCGGAGGGCTTGGACAAGTCTTAACTTTTATAAAGACTTTACTCTTTGCAACTTTACAGATCTTCTTTATGCACCAAGAGCTTGTAACACTTCAAAGAGAAAGGAAAAATTGAAATTGCATCATATGACCCCTTTAAATATTTTTTATTTTACTTGGGGGTAGCTTTCATAGCTTTCAGTGTATGTTTGTATTTTAGCAGTTTGTAGCTACATTTTGGTGAACTGTTGTATAATTACCATATTGGCCCAAATATAAGACGACCCTGATTATAAGACGACCCTCCTTTTTCCAGATGTACCTTTTGGAAAAAGGCTTTTAAAAAAATCGAATCTTGTTTTTTCTCAGTAAAACACATTTTGTCTTCAATTATTTTCATATTGCATATTTTTCCTATTTTAATTTTTGTTTTGAAAGTATGGTAAAAACTGGTAAAATGTACCAACAATCACATAAAAAAAATACACTTTTTGATATACCATTAAAAAAACAGGTAGCCCATCTGAATTAGGACATTTAGGCTATCCATCTAATAGTAGCCTACCAAAATCTTATTAACAGTAGAAGTTAAATCTTACTGTAGTCTTCAAATCTGGGTACTGTCGTTTTAAAATCACAAAGGGAGTTTGGTCCCATCAGGCTAACGTGACAGTCACGACTCATGCAGCTGTAAGGTTTTCTTATTCTTTTGTTTTTACTCGCGATCTTTACAACATGCATTACATTACGTATTTCATGGCACACTCGTTTTATGCTCCTTTTTCCAGATGTACCTTTTGGAAAAAGGCTTTTAAAAAAATCGAATCTTGTTTTTTCTCAGTAAAACACATTTTGTCTTCAATTATTTTCATATTGCATATTTTTCCTATTTTAATTTTTGTTTTGAAAGTATGGTAAAAACTGGTAAAATGTACCAACAATCACATAAAATAAATACACTTTTTGATATACCATTAAAAAAACAGGTAGCCCATCTGAATTAGGACATTTAGGCTATCCATCTAATAGTAGCCTACCAAAATCTTATTAACAGTAGAAGTTAAATCTTACTGTAGTCTTCAAATCTGGGTACTGTCTTTTTAAAATCACAAAGGGAGTTTGGTCCCATCAGGCTAACGTGACAGTCACGACTCGTGCAGCTGTAAGGTTTTCTTTTTCTTTTGTTTTTACTCGCAATCTTTACAACACGCATTACATTACGTATTTCATGGCACACTCGTTTTATGCGTATTTGGCGCCATCTATTGTTGTGGATGTATTAATGACATGTCAAAGTTGTCTTATATTCAAACCCTGAATATAAGACAACCGCGTTTTTTCAGATGTATTTCCAAGAAAAAAATATCGTCTTATATTCGGGTCAATATGGTAATATGAAATCGTACAACCTCAATTGTATGTTTTACACCCAATTTAGGTTAGGAGTTTACCTTCATTAATGTGTTTTCTTATGAGATCTGTTTGACCTCATCAATGGAAGTTGTTTTTAAAGGTTACATCAGGAATAAATATCTCCTTATAATAACAATCTTAAATATCTCCTTATAATAACCCCCCCCCTCTTCAGGATCCAAAATGAGTCAGAGCATCTCTGTGAAGTGAGTTCATTTAAAGCTCCACTCTTAAAAATTAATTGCTGCACCCTGCTTAGATGGAAATACATGTGGACCCCCCAAAAGTCATAGAAAAAACTCTTAATTCTGCAGGTGCAATTCAATCTCTCACACATCATAAAGTGTCTAAGCTACTATTTTTGACTTCACTGTGGATGACGTCCAGTTCAGCACTATACTGTTAATGGAACGGTAGCACAGAACTGAGATGATTGTCTGTGGACGTCATTTTTGTGCCTATGGTTTCCAGAACAACAAATCAAAGTTTAGCGAATGTGTTTCTGCTCAGTGTAAACTCATTCAAGAACAAAGCCGCAAATCAACCATCAAACCTGACCTTGACTTCTGCGTCCTTAAAGGAACTCTGACACCATTAGAAAATCATGAAAATCTCACGTCGTTTTTCATCAATAATATTTGCCTGTTTATTTGTGTAGTTCTGTCATAGTTTGTCTTTGAACTGAACAGCATAACCAGCAAAAATATCCCTTTCATGGCAGATCTCATGGAGAGAGAAGAGCAGCTGGAATGCAAATGGCTATGAGATCACGATTTACAGTCCAAACCGCTGGATTTCAACACAGCGAGAGTGTTGATTCGGGTTTTAGCATACCGAGATTACACAAGTTGAGCTCTTGATAAAATATTGTATATTGGGAAAGCAAAGCTTTCATCACAGCTTGCGAGTGAGTGCGAGGACACTGGCGTCTTTGCCCAAACCACTGAATTCCTCCAGTTGAACGTTGCCTGTCAGTCAAATGGCCAAACACATCACCCTCTGCATGTCTGATTGGTTGACTCATGCTTCCATGGCCTAACCACAAAATCTCTGATTCCTAGGATGATTTCATATGATTCATGAGCACATTTATGTTGGGGCTTAGAGAGTCATGTCATATAGATTAATGTGATATGTGCTAATTTAATGAAAGAGTGTTCATGTTATATAAAAGCAAAAAGAACAACCTCCATCATATGCTATTTTTTCAAGGCTGATTCTAAAAATCTTTTATGGCAACTGACTAATGTGTCGATTCCCTACTGGCAATTTCACAATGTTATTTGCCAGAATCGTGGAAAGTTTACATATTCAACTTGGGGTTGTATAGATCAACCATCGTCTGCTTTCTGACAGTTTCTATTTTAAATTCTGGAAGTGGAAAGAAACAGCAACAAAACAAAGCAGGAGTTTGGCATTCAGATATTACCACAGTTCAGCATTATTGACTGTGGTTGCCATGTTTTGAGCAACATCATACAGAAACAGCTGAAGAATCCAGATTTGGTTTGATCTGACTGGCACTTGACACTGTGGTGACTTCTAGGGTTTGACCCTGACATTGCTGTATGTCCTTGCCAACACAACCAGGCTAAAAGGAAAGGAAAATGTGATCACCAAAATATGGCCAAAAATGTATTTGTTTTTATTGATAGAAAAATAATCAATCTATATGTTTGTCTGTTATATTTTATATATAAAATTGTTGGTCAATTCCAGAAGTTCTTATTTTGAACTGTGTACTCATATACTGTATATGAGTACACAGTTCAAAATAAGGACTCCTGGAATTGACCAAAAATGTATTTAAACACGTTGAATTTCCTTGTGATTAGAGCAGTTTCTGAAAAGCATTACTATTACTATTATTATTACTATTTCAGATTGCAAAATCCATTCGCACAAGAGTGCAAGTTCATTATTTCTCCATCAGTTGCAACCATGATGATGATAACGTGGAAAGCCTGATGTTGTTGACTAATGACATTTGCATTGTAACCTTTAACTGTGATGAAGTTCAACAGTGATTGTTATTGGCTTTAGTTTTTGGCTTGTGTTTCTCTAAATGGTCAGTTATACATCATGCAGCAGGTAATGTGGAGGTTATTGGGATAATTGTTTGCAGTTGCTACTGCTGGTGGAAGGTTTGTGGTCATGAGGTAAGTGTTGCTCCTGCAGAGGGTATGTATTGATTTCCAGCCTCTTCTCAACAAGGGGCTCAGGACCCCCACATGTAGAAATGAAGGTATGACTTCCAGTAAAAACAACTTCTCAAAAATGTGTTTCTGCAGTCCATTCTTTATGTAAGTCCCTGTTATTCTCTCTTTACTGAATTCTTCTCTGACTTTAAGTATTGGCATGGCAATTTTGGTCAGTAGCTCAACATCATGAACGAAAGCATTTTCCTTCCATGTGGAAACAGTGAGTGAAGCAACCCAGCTCCCTCTCAGGCCCCTATCCTCTTTTGAGAGAAAGAATTAGACTTTAATTTTAATTGCAGGTTCCTCTTTAATTGATCATTTGTTTGGACTGTTGACATTTTGCAAACTGACAGTGGGGATTCTTGAGCTATGAGTTACAACCTCACAATACTGGTAAAAGTTGCCTCATGTTGTGTTGTGTAACCAAATAGCCCCTTCCATCTATCCATTTACCCAGTTTTTCATTCCTCAATTTGCTTGTCTTAGCAGAGGACAAAAGTTTGCAAGAGGAGTCAGAAGAAAGATCTGTTTTGATGAGAAGTCTTAATTAACTACTTTATATTTTCATTGATATGGCCCTTAGTAGGGATAGGAAATCCTTTTTTTTTTCAGACTTAGATCAATTATACTATAAGTTAAACTCCCTCCCTAATTTACTTCTGCTCTGCTGCTGCAGTCAGTATCGGCTGATGAATCAGTTGATGTATTCATGCTTAGTATGTATGATGTATTCATGTTGATGTATTCGTGAGTTCAAGTGTGCTCACTATATCTATATTGTTCGGTCTGTGTATGAATAGCCTAAATATCTCTCTGTCTCACTCTTTCTCTTCCTATGCGTCAGCATCTGTCTGTTGGAGTAACTAACAAGCTCTCTGGTTTGACTACGCATTCCTCTGCAGAATTTGAAAGAACATAATTCCCAGCTGCCTCATTTGAAAAGAGGGTGAATTATACTGCAAATTATAATGCTTGGCTTTGATAGAAACATCTGATGAAAGGAAAGAAAGATGACGTTTTAAGTACTCTTAATGAAAGCAGCACCCATTTATTTGGTCACTTATGTTTAAAGTTAAATCAGCTCAATGTTCATCAGATGTTTTACAATCAATTTGGTTTCAGATTAGGCTGAATTCTTGAATTCTTATAAAAAACTTTTTTTTTTTTTTATCTTAGCCATGATCCAATTAATTAAACAAGATGTGTGTATTTGCAAAAGGCCTGACAATAATAGTTATTATTTTTGTAGATAGTACAGTGATACGGTAGATATTTGCTCACGGGAAACTTGCCATTGTTTTATGAATTTTATAAACAAGATATTATGTGTTGGGTAGTTTACTAGTGTACAAGATTGCATTTACACTGCATGTTCATTTTGACCAAAACTTAGTAAATGTGGCTTTGCTATTTTCAAGGTCAAGTTGAAATGGAGGTGGGCCATATTTCACTATTAGAGCAGCCAGAACGTCAGTATTAGTTATTATATAATCTGTAATTATATGCTTGTGTCGTGTGGTTTGGATGGTGTCTGAGGTTCTGCTGAGAGTTTGTCAGTGGGCTTTATATGGTAACATGCAGCTATGTTAACCACAAATCTCTGCATCAATCAAGACAGAGGGCATCTATCCGAACGTATGCAGTTTAAACTGCATGTTAAGCAAATTAGAAGATTATAGAAGATCAGTTTTTGCCGTAGAGGTGATGTACAGTGATCCCCAAAACCTGAATTTCCAGATTCATCACAAAAAGTATTTTCAGGAGCAATGCATGAGCTCATAACAGAATGACCCAAATCAAGCATAGATGGATAGACAGATGAAGAGACAAAAATAGGCAGAGAGGAAGTGAGGGAGAAAGAAAAAGAGAGAAGATCTGTCTGTTGGCTGAATGAGCACCTCCTTTTAGCTTGGCCACAGTCCCCTCCTCCTTGCCTCAGATATAGAGTGTTTTTAGGAGCAGCAGAGTCAATCAGAGCCGGGTGTACAGGAGAGCGCACTGTCAGGATATTCCATCCTTACACACGCGCACACACGCATACACTAACACACACTCTCTCACGTCTCCCTCACGCACATGGAGTACTACTGGACCCACCTACTCTGGATTCTCTGGAGCGTGATGCCAGGTGAGTTTGTGTGTGTGTTGCCTGTTTTCAATTAAAATAATTTAAAAGAGGCAAAGTAGAAATGCTCCATTGATACTACAAAATATTTTGCAACTTAGATAAGACTTTAATAAGTACCATGGATGTGATGTGTGTGCATGGGATTGTATCCTAGTGCAGCACTATAGGATACAATCCCATACACACACATCACATCCAGGGTACTTACTACACTGCTATGCATCTCCCACGTCTGCTTTCCAGTGTCAGGCACTGTTAAACTGACCTCCCTTGATAGATGGGGATGCTGGATTGGCTGTGGAATGGTTGGAGTTTACCCTTGCTCCAATTTCCATCCTAGCACTTGCATACTTTGAAATGAAAGGCGATGTTATCAGGAATATATTGGGAGTTCATAGTTTCCTGTGTCTGGGAAAGATCTGGTGAGCAGCCAGATGAAAGTTCACTTGTGAAATGACACTCTTGATAGAATATTCAAGGACTTTGGCAGTTCAGTGCTGTCATGGGTCAAGAGTTTCTGGGAAAATTTAAATCAAACTTGCATTTCTGTCCATTCTTGGCATATGTTAGGTCTTTAATTCTATCTATCTGTCCATCTTCCAAATGAATGAGATGATAATTGAGAATATATATATATATATATGTTGTTATGTGCAAACATGCTTTTTTGTGGTTAGTGTGTTACTCATCTTGACCAGCTGCCAGTAAGCCAGCTGTGAACCAGGCCAACTTTAATAAAGTCAAGCAATGCAAACATTATAGTACAATACTGTAATACTACTGTCTGTTGTACTCCTTTTAGACTTTCTCCCACATCTAGAACCTCTTTTTAAATTAGATTTATTTTTTTTATTTTTTTTTTTTGGTGTGGCTTATGACCTTATAAATGTGGCCTGTATCAGACACTCGTCTAAATGGGTGACACTCCTAAACTGACCTGCACTCACATACACTATGGCTCATCGCAAGTGAGGTGCACACTCATGACAAATGTTGCAATGGAATGATGTCAAAACCGCAGGAAATCCAACCTGTTCATAGAGAAGCATTAAATATTCAGTTGTTCACACTGTCATCCAATTAACAGAGCAATTTCCTGTTTTAATAGCCTTCTGACTTTTCGACCAGGAACAATGGAACTGGTTGGGTAATCCAGATATTACTCAGCATTTCTTGAGGTAATTCACTCAAGTGCGATCACTTATGGCTCTGTGTTTGACAGTGAAGTAAAGACGCAGGTAAGTTAACATGACAGCAGGGCTTAGCGGTGGCTCTGTTCTTCACAACCAGTTGGTAATGACACTGATTTACATTTCACAAACCTTCAGTACACAAAAATGCTGCTCATTTTCAGTAACTTTTCAGTAAGTGCTCTGATGGATTCAGTGAAAACAGGTTTAAACTAGCGACTCCTAGTTTTGGAGTCTTTTTAAGGATTCACTAAAATAATTGACTAACATGATTCTGTTCATGAATCAGACTACACAGCTTGCGCTGTCAGTTTGTTTTAGTGTGAAGCTTGCAAGGAAAGGTCAACTCAATAGAAACATTTATCACTACATTCAGGCTGAAAACTCACATTCACAACTCTTTTACTTTGGTAATATAACTGCAGTACAAACAATAGGTGAAAATGTTGGTTGAATACTGGTCCAATTTCTTCTGGTAATTGCTAGTTTTCAGGCAGATTAAGGGTGTAACAAACAACTGAAAAAAATGGTTTAGAAACATTTTTCACTCAGAAAGTGATAGTAATTTTCACAATTAGAAAGAAATCTCAATTAACACATTGATTTAAGTGCGACCTTTAAGTGTGATTTTGAAATACCTTAATTTATGTTTTTTTTACAGTGCATCTATTTATCTGTCATGTAGTTTGCAAGAGAGGCTTTGCTCTGCCACAAACAGTTATTTAATCTGGTCCTAGATCTTAGTAGCAGCTGATTTGCATTGCGATTAAAGATAAAAAATATTGTGATCTCAGATGCTTCTACCTGGAATACTACTTTGGAAATAATAATTATAGAATAAGGTTATTTTTTGTGGGTGAGGAACTCCAGAGCTAGTGAGTAATGCCTGACTGTGGTGTATATCAGTCTACTGATGCCACGTGCCTCACGGATAGTTTACTTTGGCCACAAACCCAGTCGCAGGCCACCAGGCTCATCCCCTGCTAGCCATCTCTCAGCAGCTTTCCAGACCACAGAGCTCACAGTTGGAAAGTCAGCATGAAATGAGCAATGTCTGGTCGTTTTACTCTTGATCTGTGAGTGTAACAGAATGTATATCAGTCCCTGCGGTGCAGCACATACAGTAAAATCATAAAGCCCATGAGATCTTAAGCAGAAGAGCATTTCAAAGCAATGCGTTTCCGGCATGTGGAGTTTATTAAAAGCCAATCTGCTGGCCCATAATCCTCGCCAGTGGGCATCAGTGAGGCTCATTAGCATCAGGGCAGTTCCTCACGTAAATATTTGTGAAGGAGGGGAGAGACGACTGAGGGGTTAGCAGATGTTTAAAGGAGGATGTCTGTCACATGTGGGCTTGTACACAGCTGCATGTTTAACTGAGGCCTTAGTAATTAATTAGTATTGGTAGTTTTCTTTGGTGGCATTGATGTGGGTTTTGATTATGAATTAGATTTTGATGGATGGTTTGCGGTGATATGCCCTAGATATGGTCTATCACTAGCTCAAATGTTTCTTTCGAAATGTTTTGATTTTAATCATGACCTGGGCTAACCTGATCACGATTTCAGAGTCCTAGCATGTGGCATTGAGTGTTTTTAAGAGGTTTGTCAGAATATATTGCAACTGCAGGCTGTAGCTGGAACTTTGTTTTGAATTGTGTGCCACTATCAAGTTATACATCCTTTTTGACAAAAATGAATTATGTATGTAGCATGTGTCAAGCATGCTTAATCAAGCATGTAGCTTTACTAAAATAATTTCCTCAGAAAATCAACAACAGGATGTAGCACTTCTATTTTTGCAGCTATCTCTCAGAAGATGTCATTGTGTGTATTTATTTTTAACATCAACATTTTCATTACAAGATATTGATACATTTCCCCTTCAGTAAGTGTTTTAGATATTTAGTGAAGATGTAGTCTTTATGTGTAAAAGATTCTGCCTTTAATGACAAGGCAATGGAGAGAAAAGGGGTAATGAGACCAGAAAATGACGTAGGCCATCTTCAAACCTGAACAGCTCTTCATATAGCCAGGAAACATGCATCCTGACCACTATGCCATGGTTCTGTCAAGCTCTGGCAAATTGTTAGTCTTGGTGATGCACAAACATTCTCATAGACTGGTGCTTCTCTGTCAGTATGTGGTGTGGCTCCTGTAGCTTGATTGTGGTCCAAAAGCAGCGCAGCGCAGGCCTGACCTGGACACAGCACAACCCTTGCAGCCACTGTACTGAGGTTTATTTATCTGGGCAAAAGAATCCACACACAGGAAACCCACTCTATAGGACCTGCTGATATTACAGAGAATATTAAACTGTCTGCCACGTTAGGGCTTTTAAATGGAAAATAGAACCTTTCTACTCCCCCTTTTTTCTCATTCTTTTTTCCCTTAGGTTTTTTTCTCTTCTTTTTTTAAGGGTATAGCTGTTCTCAGCTGGTGTCTGGGACAGTTTGGTTTCAGTAACAGATTGGATGCCTTAGATGTGCATTTAAGCTCTTCGGAAAAGGTGATCAATGACTGTGGGAGAGAATTCAGGTTTAAAAAAACTTAGAAAAAGGTAATATTATCCAGCATGATCACAGGTATTATTCAGCTTTTCTTCTTTGCTGGTCAGCTGACTGATCTATTTTTAGATTCATGCATGCAAGGTTCTCATTTTGTTGACTATTCATAAATGAGGACTTCTGGGAGAACGTTTCGGAATAAGATCAAAAGGTTCTGGGTGTCTGGACTGTGTTGCTATTAGTGCAACAGTATGTTGCCATGATATAAGAGAATTATATGGTTTCATATAAGTAACTATTTGAACTAGTTCAAACTGTTCATTTAATGCTTGATCTCTGCCAATGCTTCTTTTTTTCAGGAAAGATATTTTTGTCTGATATTCAACAAAGCAGGAGGCAGGTGACAAACAGCTTTGCTTATATAATACTTATACTACTGTTCAAAAGGGTGAATAAGTCTGATGAGAATAAGTCTGTGTGTGTGTGAACCAGGATCAAACTGAACCTCTTTTTATGAGCCACCATTGCTGTTCACAGTGTGATATACAGTTCTCCTGCTCACAATAATACTGTACGTCAGTCACTGGCAGTGTCACTCACAACTCTTCATCACTTTCTGTGAAAGGCAGTGACCAAAAATGAGGCTAGGAAAAACATGTGGTTCACATTATTCCCTGTGCATTCTTGTGCTTGTGCAGATTAATGTGCAAAAATGCTTTTACATCATCTCCAACACTACAGTAGTCTGTCATCATTCATTCTTTTGTCTACACACAGAGAACGTGGGAAAGGGAAAAAGACAGAGAGTGTGTGTGTGTGTGTGTGTGTGTGAGAGAAAGAGAGAGAGAGAGAGAAAAGACACTAAAATCACTTAACTTCTCTTCCTCTCCTCTCTACTTAGAGGACAATCTCTTCATCTCATTCATCAATCATCTGCAAGATATAATACAATGAATGGAAACTATAGTAGCAGACATTATACTTATCAGCACTGTCATCAATAAACTATTTCATTTTCACTGGTGAGCTGGAAAATAAATATATATATATTATTTTTCTTTTAATTGAATCCAGAGTAGATGGGTGTTTTTCCTCTGTGTTTTTTCCCATTGGTATAGAGGCCAGACTGGAGGCAAGGTGACCTGGGGCCACCAGAGAAAATCAGGCCTTTCATCAGATCCCATTGTATGTTTTCTGCATCCTTGCCATTTTTTTTTCAGTTCCTAGGTGTGCAGGGATATGATATCCATATGCTGTTGGTCAGTGTTCAGAGCAAAGATTAACAGACTAATTCAGTGTAATTCTCACATAAATTAACAGTTGTGTTTGCACTTAGATCAAAGCTTTTTTTTTTATTTATAAGTTCAGCACCTGCTATAGATTTATTTTTTAAGTTAATTTTTTAAGCTTCTTCTGAATACTGATCTTTATGATATGGGGTTGCCATCATGTGATGTTCTAACATGAGAAGACCATCTTTGTACTTTGCATCTGATGTAAAAATATTTGCCAAATCATTAAAAACACAATTATTTGACAATTTTTGCTTAAGCCTTTCTCTGATTATTGTCATTTACTCATCGTCATGTCATTCCAACCCTGTATGACAGTAGTTCATTCTTCTGTAGAAAACAAAAGAAGATATTTTGAAGAATGTTTCATCTTTTTTTTCCATGCAAATGACAGTCAGTGGGGTCCAAAATAGAACTGGACCTTCACAAATACAGAAACAAAAATAAAACATTGAAACATTTTTCAGCGTATCTTCTAAGAAAGTAAGTCATACCGGTTTGGATCAACATGAAGGTGAATAAATGATGATAGAATTTCAGTTTTTGGTGAACTATCCCTTTAATTAAAAAAAGAATTATCTGTAGCCTAAACAGTCATCTTTCTCAGCCTTTGCTTCAGGTTAAGCCATAATTATGGTGCTGACAGGAAGCAGCTTAAAAGACAAAATAGTGACTGAAATTTGGCCGGCCTGTAAAGGCTCTGTGAGTCAGATGTAGCTTCCTTACTGCTGTCTTTCTGTGACTGACAGACTGTCAAATTTTGTTGTGATGACTGACAGCTTCAATGTTTAGTCTCATCCATAATGAGGTCCAATAGTCCTGTGTCTCCCGCACCAGAGTCTGTTGACAGTTTGAGAGTGTCAGGTCAAGCAGTGAAAATCATGCAGGCTTTCTCCTCAACTGAGCATTACACTGATTATGAGGGGTTTTCAGTAGAAGACCTCCATGAATGTGTTTGTTAATCCAGATCTTGTGTTCTTTTGGGAGTCTGTCAGAGCATAAACAGAAGCCATACAGGCATTTGTAAATAGAGGCACCTTTGAACTTTGATGGAGACAAAACAATTAAAGTCTGTTTTCTGAATGAGAGACATCAAAACACCAAAGTGTCCATAGATTAATTTCCATTTAAGGAGGATTTCTGGGGACCTGCAAAAAGCCCAGTTAACACTGCTACTCAGTCATCTACATTGCAGGAAAGACTCACAACTAAGACAGAATTCAGTAAATAAGCCAGCTTTGAGTAAAAGGACTTTAATTAACTGATATACATTTTTTTATTCTATATTTTTTTTTATAAAAAATAATGAATATCATTTTTGATATTTATGAATAACATAATATTCTTTTTTTTCTGAGAAAATTACAACTTTTTTTTCCAAAAATCAGAAAGTAGATTGTGATATACATTTTCACTCTCCATTTTCTGTGAATCTGTGCATATTTGGCCAAATCACATGACAGATCGGAGTCTCTGAGACCAGATTCATTGTAGGTTGTAAATTATTGTGTTTGCCCTTGCAAGCAACAACCCACTTTTTTAAAGTGCAAAACATTGCAAAAACAAAAAAACAATCTGTCGTTTGCTTTCTGTTTGTCTGTGAGTTGTTTAGAACCCATACAGATTACATCTAGTGTTCATTAAAGGAAACTACTGTTTAGGACTCGGTTTTGCCACAATTCAATTTTGCTTAGTTCGGGTTATTGCTGGAGCTCCTTGGCTCATAGAACATATTGCCAGTAAACGCAGTCTTGTGTCCAAGCATGCTGTGGATGGTTCATATTAAAATTGTCTGTGTCTCTTTACAGGGTTCCATGTCTGTTTCAACATTGACACCAGAAATCACAGGATGATAAAGGGCCCCAGGCAGACACAGTTTGGCTACACTGTGCAACAACACATGGCTGGAGGACAGAAGTGGTAAGAAGCACTTCTTAGGTCTTTTTCTGTACCCCTTCATCCCCTAAACTACTCCCGCTAAAGAGAGCTGACAGTGGCAGAAACTCGGTTTTGCCACAATTCAATTTTGCTTAGTTCGGGTCATTGCTGGAGCTCCTTGGCTCATAGAACATATTGCCAGTAAATGCAGTCTTGTGTCCAAGCATGCTGTGGATGGTTCATATTAAAATTGTCTGTCTCTCTTTACAGGTTTCCATGTCTGTTTCAACATTGACACCAGAAATCACAGGATCATAAAGGGCCCCAGGCAGACACAGTTTGGCTACACTGTGCAACAACACATGGCTGGAGGACAGAAGTGGTAAGAAGTACTTCTTAGGTCTTTTTCTGTACCCCTTCATCCCCTAAACTACTCCCGCTAAAGAGAGCTGACAGAGTATTTAACATTATTACAACACCTCTCTCCCCAGTCTGGCACGAATGACTCGAATAGTTCCTGTATCACATGAAGGCCCGCCTTCTGAAATACGAAATGTGCTGTGATTGGTTAGCTGGGCCAGTGTGTGTTGTGATTGGCAGCACTCTGCGCCTGGTCGGGAAATGTCAAGCCCCTTACCATAGCCACCTGCGAGCTTCAATGTAAATATTGAGTCAATATCAAATCAATTTGAGTGCGATTTAAACCCAGATGATTGTAACCACTCTAAGTTCGTCTGGCTTGGGAAAGCTAGCGTGTCTCCGACATAGTGATAACACTCGTTGCCTTCTCTAGTGCAGCTCAACCAGGTCTCGTCCCATTCATCGATATTTGTGATATCACAAATCCCGGAAAATATGTGTTGTAGTCCAAACGAGTCATTCGTTGTAGTTTTTGAAGAGTGATTTCTGTTCAATAAAATTTCTCCTTTTGAAGTTGACTTTGAACTTTGTAACTTTGCAGATCTTTTTTATGCTCAAACAGCGACATTACAGACTAACTAAAGTTGAAAAAGTGAAAAAGCATAATAGGACCCCTTTAAGCAAACACCGGGTAATTGAACTCAAATGCACCATCATGAACTCAAATGCACCTCATGTAGTTTTCTGATCTTTTTGACCCAAGATGATTTTCTTTTTCCCAAAATGCTAGTTAATGTTATCACATTACACTAAAACTTTCTGACTTTACTCAAACAGGGTATAACAACTAAGTGAACATTGTCAAAATTATCCACAAATAATGTTTTTTAACTCGAAAACTGAGGTCATCATATCACGTTTTCATATCTCAAATCCAATCATCTAGCTGAAAGAGAATGGCTAATGATGATGACAACAAAAGACTATAATCCAATTAGTCGTCTTTGTCTCTTTCTCTTTAAATCTGGCTATTTTCAAAATAGAAAAACAATGTACTTAAGGCATACTGCAAAGTATATACTACCTACTATTGTTTAAACTAGTATACTGTAAAAAAAAAAAAAAACGTTTTATATATCTGTAAATATAACAATAAAATAATGAGTCAACTGTTAAAATTGTATGTTATAGCTGCATGCTATTCCAAACTCTACTTTCTTTCTTTTTCTCTTTCTCTTTGTCTTTCTCTTTCTCTTTCTCTTTCTCTTTCTCTTTCTCTTTCTCTTTCTCTTTCTCTTTCTCTCGGGTGCAGTGAGGGTCCTATCACAGCAGCATGCAGTGGCAAGAGGTCTTATCCCAGTTTTAGAGGCACAGAAGGGGTTTAGTGGTGTAGGAAAATGGGGGAAAGGGGCTGGCAACACACACATCAGCTGTGGTTACTGCTGTGGAAGGGAGTATGTAGCCGTTGTTCTTAACATTATGTTAACATATGCATTTTATTTCAGGTCAGTACACCAGGATTGTTTGGAACATGTTCACTATACATGTTCCAAGACACAGGCATTGCCCTGCATGCTGTGTATTGGAACAAACTCAAAAGTTGCTACCATGTAGCAGATACATAATTACAGGCTAGAAACTTTGAAATGTTTGAAGTGCCACAAACCACTAAACAAGCATGTTGAATTTTATTTTAAATCAGAAATATATACTTTTTTCTTCACATTTGCATATGTCACAGAGAGTGAGCCGAACCCGCTAACTTGCATCACATAGAGAAATGTGAACTCTTTAGCTCTGTGATGATGATAAAAGCAGATCCAGCCCCATACAGCATTCATTGCACAACTCATATGGAGCATGTGGGAGTTTTGGTGCACAGGGAATTTTCATGGGAGATGAATATTTTAACTATTTCAGGAATCTGTTGTTTTGGTATACAGGACTGATGTGTTTGGCTTCTTTGAAGTATGAATAATATGTGTTTGCAACTATTTCATATATGTTTTACACTTATTTGTATTTTTCATTCTGTTTTGCATAGTTTTAAATTTACATCCTTCCTCTATACCAGTGATTTTCAAATCTGGCTCGCGAGATCCACTTTCCTGCAGAGTTTAGCTCCAACCCTAGTCAAACAAACCAACCTGTGATTTTCTAATGATCCTGAAGACAATGATAAGCAAACTCAGGTGTGTTTGATTAGGGTTAGAGCTAAACTCTGCAGGAAAGTGGATCTCGCGAGCCAGATTTGAGGATCACTGCTCTATACAATACCAGTCAAAAGTTTTGGGTCCTTTTTTTTACATTTTAAAATGTCTTTTGTGTCAGTGATGGCAACATTAAAGCCATTAGTCAACTCTTTAGCATCACATGATTCTTCAGAAATTCTAATATGCTGATTTAGATTTCAAGTAACAATTCTTATTATTATCAATGTTAAAAAAAGTTTTTACTGCTTAATATCTTTTTGGAAAACAAGATAAGACATTTTTGCACCGGAGGAACCTTTTCATAGTTCCTAGAACTATTGGCGGAAGTTCCCACTTTTTGGCGTGTTCGCACTGCAGGAACTAGGAGCATATTTTGTTCTAACTCGTTTTGTTCTAGGAACTAATTTAGCTCCTACTTCAGAGTCCAGTCCAGTGGCGTAAGTGTATGTTGATTGGCCAAATGCATACAAAACACCGGTTACCCGGCATTTTTTTAAAAAAGGTGTAAAAATATATACTCCACGAACATGGAAAACAGCGATAACGGCATTTACCTGTTGTCTGCAGCGTTGTGTCCTTTTCTCAGCCTCGATGATAACACTACAAGTTGTCAGATTTAGTCAGATTTTCATGCTCTTTCAATCGCGTAAATTGTGCGTTTACATTCCATCTCTCTTATCACAAAACCCACGACACACAACAAAAACAGCTCCGATCATGGCGTCTTCCAATCAGCGGTTGTTGATGTTTGTAAATACGTTCCTAGAACTACACGGTGCGAAAGCGTCTATTTCCAAGGTTCTTTGATGAATAAAATTCAAATAAAAGATTCAAAAGAAGAGCATTTGCAATTTTATCCTTGCTGAATAAAAGCATAAAAAATAAAATTTTACTGACCCCAAACCTCTGAAGTGTATGTAATATTTGTAAATGTCAGAGGTCAAAATATCAGAGGTCTTAGAGCTACATAAAATAATCTGTAGCCATCATTACCTGTTAGTAATACCAAAAGGCGCAATTTTTAAATTATTTTTATTCTGTCTCTGACTTTCTGCTGTAGTAGTTTGGATATGACTTGTATGACTATGACTTGCATGACTATTATGACTTGGTTGTCCATGATGGTGTTTACAGATAAAAAGGCATGAATTCTTTTCTTGACGTCTCTCTGGCAGCCAATGGGATTTTTTTCCTGGGTGGCCACTGACACATGCACATCCACAGAATTGGCCTGATAGATCCCTTGGGATGGACATACAGACAAACGTGGGCACATATGCACAGCTTGTTTATTTTTGAGGGGTTGCAGTTTGAATTCCTTGCTGAGTTTTGACTTTTGTCTGGCCTGTGACCTCTAAATTCCTCAAGCAGCAGGAGGGATGAAGCGTTCTTCATCTCTACTTTCAAACTTAGCTGATATACTGCTCACAAGCCTTTTATACTGGTCTAGGAAAATTCATCTGTACTTGAATGTCTTGGTTAACAAATCAGTAATGATTAGATGAAATCAACATGTGCAGTAATAGTTTTATGGGTTTAAGGATGTGTGGTGAGTTGCTATAATTACTTAACTAGTTTTGCTGCCTTTACTAGGAAGAAATGACAGCACAGAAGTGTTGCGTGTCATGGTAACATCAGTCAGATGAGGTTTTTGTGATGCTTGACGTGCCCTTTTAAATCAATAACACAGGCCATGAAAAGGATAAAGCATTTGTGGTTCATCTCTCCTTTTCTGTCCCATCATAAATGAAAGTAATGAAACGCCATATCAGTGGACTCACTGGCACTTCATAGACCTCAGCACCATGGTACCATGAGCAAAGTCTTTTCTCACTCTCCAAATGTGAAAAACATTTGGCTATTAATGGCAAACCCTTTCCTCTTAGATTTTTCCGAAGGATCTGGGCTGCTAGTACAGCGTTTTGTGGCAGATTGAATATGTAAAGGTTGTGTATTAGCGAGGCTGTTTCATTCAGTGCTATTAGCCTTTTGTAGCCCTGCCGCAGAGAAAAAACTTGAGAGCTTAATGAGTCTGAGCCTGATTGTTTTAACAGCTCACTGTGTCATTACCCTGGAAGTTTGACTAGACCATTAAATCACTGCAACAAAGGTCCTCTTTCTCATCTCTCTATTTCTCTTTCATACTTCCCTCTCTCCTTTTTTATTTAAGTAAGTGTGTCCTGAGCTGAACTCAAGTGTAAAGTATAGTGCCAAAGGCAGCTATAACACCAGTAATATTCACAATATTAATAGCAGCGGAAATATGCACACAGTCTGAGCTCCTTCTGTGAAAAATCGTTTCCTGAGACATTTCAAAATGTTTAGATGAACTTTAAACTGGAGACTTCTGTTTTTTTTTTTTGTGTAAGCTTATTTCCTTGCTTATTTCATGCTAATTTCAAACCAGTGTCAAACTTGGAGTGTTTATTTATCCAAAAATCAGTATATCACAGAAATTTCATATTTAAGTATGAAACAGTGATAAACTGTCCCTTTCGGTTCATTTTGTTTATTTGATCATATTGACTGAATTATCCAAGTCAGGCTGAGCAGTTGGACGTGTGCAGTGCTTCTTGTTCTACTTCATTTCTTAATTCCACTGTAAATAGCCTGTGGGTGTCTTATAATTATATTTGAACTGTAATGGGTAAAATCCATTTGTTTGAGAAGCTGGATCCAGATTTTGTTGGAATGCTTCACTGCTGAAGCTTGCCAAACAGATAAATATTTTCTCGAGGGGCCATGATGTTGACCCCTGGCCTATGGCAGAAAACTCATGGAGGTCTGGATCTGCAGTAAGCTAGTGTCAGATATCGTTCTCTGAATCGCTCTGTCCCTGAGTGGGTATTGCTCCTGTTTAGAGCATTAACCTTTACCACCTGTCAGAATCAGCTTTAGATGTGCTGATTATTGGTGTGTGTGTGAGATGCAGTGTTTCATACGTGTGGCAGGATATGATAGTGCCTTTGTGATTTGAATCTTTAATACAGAATGAAGAGGCGTTTTCAAACTACGCCAAGAATCATCAGATGTGATGATCTTCTTCCTAAAATATAAAAGCAGCTCAATATTTTTCCATAGAGCCATTTATACTGCATCAAGTCAAGTGAGCTTTAGTGTCATTCTGCTATATGTGGAACAAAATGTTGTGCTTCACAGACAATGGTGCTACTGTACATATTTAAGCATAATATAAATATACACATACAGTAGCTAACCTATTGAAGAAGTAATCTAACTATAATGTATTTTACATAGATACTTTACATATACTTGAAACTTACACTTTGTATTTACTCATATATCAACACATAATGCAATGGTACATAAAGACAACAAACAGCAAAACAACTGGAAACAATGCAAGATAACATTAAGGTCATAAGGACGCAATAGACAGGCTGAAGTGTATGTACTTGCAAACATATGTGTTTCCCTGGTAAGTAAATATGCAATGTATGAAAAATATGCAAACAGAGTCTGTGTGTGAAAAATATGAATAGGACACATGATATTATACAGACAAGAAGTTGATTCAAAAATTTATTTATTAGTTTATATTGGTCATTGTTAAAAGCTAAAATAACTTAAAGAAATGTTATCTAGATATGATATATATTTTAAATCATACTTATATATTTTTTAAATATATTAAATTATATTTTCTCTTTTTTTGGTAATTTTTCTTTATGCTCGTTTTGTTTTGTTTTGTTTTGAAAGGTCCTCTACCATTCCTTTGCAGCCCCTATATAACCTTGAACTAGATATCACAAGATAAAGTTTCAAATAAATATTAATAATGTTACCTAATATTAAGATTAGTAAGCACTACTCTGAGCTGTGAACAGACCTCTGAGTAACAATCAGTAAAATCTGATATGCTGCTCTTAAGAAAATGTAACGTTCTACATGAGCGCTTCTTTTTAAAAGGCAGACAAATAACCCGAGGATCGTAAAATAGCTATTTTGCAGAAAATGGACTTTTGTTTCCCATTATTAATGTAGTTTTACTGTCACTCTCTGACCCCAAAGCGAAGATACTGCCTTTACGTCTGACAGACTATTTAATGGTACCACATCACCATAAACTAATTATGAAGTTCTGAATGACATTTAAGAGCCCATCCTGACCTGGCACAGGCACATAAATGTGAAGTCAAGCTAGTTTTCTATCTCCCTCGAGACCACTATCAGCGTGAAAGAATTCTGCATCTCTTGCATAAACAGTACACATCTTGCTGTGTTTAAGGATGCCTAGTCTTGCAGTGATCTGTGACTAGTTAAATGAGTCCTCTACGGCTACTTAGTGAAAGTGACGGGCTTTGCTTATAAAAGCTGCATGCTTCCAAGAGCAATGAGAAGTATGTACTGCTCCCTGCAGTGCTACTGCTACTGCGTCTGAGTGATGTGTGTGTCCCTGATTGCTCTCTGCAGGAGCAGTATTTAGTGTAAAGCATGCCAACGTTAATGGAGCGTTGTGTTTAGACAGTCTGGGTTGTAGGATACATATTTCAACACGCATGCAAACATATCTCAGCAGAGTCTCACATACCGAACCGCCCTGCGCGCTTCCATCGATACATTACCTCAGACGTCAACATTCACCTTAAACCTGTTTAAACATTCCTTTGCCAGAAGATTCCACTCACCTGCCATCTCTCATTGATTCACTTCCTCTAACCTCCTTTAAACGTCCCTGTTTTCAGAGGGAGCTTAAATCAACAGGCATCTGGCTGTTTTATTTACAGGGAAGTGGATCACACACCTGCTTGTGTGTTTCTTCTGACGTTTTTGTTAGATGAATATTGTTCTGTGTCAAAGGTAATATTTATATGCTTTGATTCTGGATGTTTCTAGGTTACTGGTAGGAGCCCCACTGGAAACAAATGGACAGCATCAGACAGGAGATGTGTACAAATGTCCCTTAAGCAGAAGATCTGGAGGACCCAGCTGCACCAAACTCAATCTTGGTATGATGACTGCAGAGTTCATTTTCACACTTTTTTGTCTTAGTTATATTTTTTAAATATAACTCTTTTTTTTTATATATATATATATTTTTTTTAAAAATATAAATCTTTTAATTTAGCCAGTATTTTGTCATGCCAGTATGATTAAAATTACATATACGGTTAGTCGAAAATAACATTTTAGTTGACAATATAATGCTGAATTAAATCATAAATTATTTCAAACATTCATTGATCATTTTGTCAAGTCAACATTTGAAGAATATCAAAATATTGATTATACGAGTTCCTGCTTATTGAGTTCCTGAAAAAAATATTGAGTACACTACTGTAGCACAGAATTGCAAAATATTTATGCTTTTAGTTAAACATTGTTTGTGTTATAGACAAGTTATATTTAATGTTATATTTTAATGATTTAAGAGTGTATTCACATTGTGACTGATACATTCTGACTAACACTGAACGCTTAAATTCATTTGTGCACATCATTTTGATGCTTTTAATTTTTTTCTCCAAAAAACACTGTTAGTGCATTGTTAATACTGCATATTATTTTCACATTATTTTCAATATTTCAATTAAAATTATGTACATTTTGTAACATTATTATCAATGTGCATGCACTTTCCTTCATTACTAAAAATTTTCGTCAGTAATTTTGTTGACTGGATTAGCACTGTATGACTGAGAATTATAATTAATATATATAATTAGAATAAATACTTTTGTAATTACACTTCAGAAGAAAGTGTTATTATTTACTAGCAGTAAATAATTACTTTGCAAAGCTGCCACAATAAGGGTTAGATTTGCGGTTTGGGTAAAGTGTTACCAGGCATGCCTTGTGAAAAGCAAAGGGGGGAAACACATTGATTCATTCAAATGCACTCCTGATCTGTAATGAAGTTTACATGTGGGTTCTTCACTACAGAACACAACATCTATGTCAAGCATATGTGTTCTATATAATGTTAAGTGTGTCGATACAGCCTTTCTGCCAGTTTTAATATGTGCATGTGTATAGATGCACACACATAACAGATGCATGCTGCAGATAAAATCAGGAATGCCTAGACAGGATTAACAAATATGTTTACAGTTAAAGGAAGTCTTTCTGCAGAGTACATATGCCACAAATGGACTGTGGTTGGATTTTATAGCACAGCCTTTTATTTGCCTCCAACATTTGTTAATTTTTTTTTCTTAAGGAAGGATATCGTTGACAAATGTCTCTGAGCGAAAGGATAAGATGAGACTTGGAATGACCCTTTCGTCAAATCCTAAAGACAACAGCTTTGTGGTGAGTTTGGATGGCTGGTTAGATAGTTAATAATGCATATTCTTTGTAATATTAAAGTCATCTGGCGTTTAAATGGTCTACAACACTAATATTGTTAAGTGTTTAAACACCATCCATTACCTTTGGAACACTATGGAATTATAATTTATGTAGAATGAGCCCATGATCTTTATGTAAATTATAAATGCATTTATTAATGGTGCGCTTAATAGCCTTTGTGATAATTCACAGGCTTGTGGTCCCCTTTGGTCGTACGAATGTGGCAGCTCATACTACAGCACTGGAATTTGCTCCAGAGTCAATGCCAGCTTTAAATTTTCCCGTACTATCGCTCCTGCTTTCCAAAGTAAGCACATGCACCTGCACCTTCGATTTAACTAGGACAGTTTTGCAGTGAAATTTTTGGTAATATGTTTCCACTTTCTGTCTTAACCATGGACTTTATTTTTATGCTGAATTTGGCCATGACAGTTTCTGGATCTGCCAGAGGCAATATATTGTGAAATTAATCTTCTTTTTAAAAAGAAAATGTCCTTGACTGCTCATAAAGAGCTGAGTTGTTAAATCTTTTTTCTTTTTGACGAAAGAGTCACAGACCTTGTTTTTAAATTATTCACTAAAATTTGATTTTGAACAGAACTACTACTGTTTAATGTGTTTTATGTGCCAAAGAACGTCTAATTTCCTCTTTCAGGGTGTGAGACATACATGGACATAGTGATAGTCCTAGATGGTTCAAATTCAATCTACCCCTGGAACGAAGTTCAAGACTTCCTTATCAACATCCTGCGGAAATTCCATGTTGGACCAGGACAGATTCAGGTGTTTTAGACTTTCTGAACAATGACAGTGTGAAATATCAAATGTGTCTTTACATCAAATGTGTGAATCATGTGCTTGTCAGGTTGGAGTACTCCAGTATGGAGAAAAGGTGGTGTCCGAGTTTCAACTGAATGACTTCCGCTCTGTGGAGGATGTGGTCAAAGCAGCCCGTAAGATAGACCAGCGAGGAGGAGAAGAGACCAACACTGCGCTGGGAATCAGTGTTGCACGGTACTGTTACAATAATTGTTTATTGGTATGATGACTTAGTTATTGTATATTTTAATACTCTTTAAAATGCCATTTATTCATGTCATGGCAAAGCAGAATTTTCAGCAGTCATTACTCCAGTCTTCAGTGTCACATGATCCTTTAGAAATAATTCAAATATGCTAATTTGGTCCTCAAGAAACATTTTTTTCAGTCTTTACTGTCCCTTTTACACAATTTAATGAGTCCAGGCTGAACAACAGTATTCATTTCTTTAACAAAAAAATTTTTGAAGTGTAATGTACATTTTACATATTGACATCAACAGAGCCCTAGAATGACATTTACAGAGCATAAGTTATTATCTATGGATGTTCACAGCTCAGAGGCCTTTAAACAGGGAGGCAGAAGAGGAGCAAAGAAGGTCATGATCGTCATCACAGATGGAGAATCACATGACAGCGCTGACCTGCAGCAAGTCATTGAGGACAGCGAGAAGGACGGCATCACCCGATATGCCATTGCTGTAAGTATTGTTTTTCTTCATTTTTTTTTTTTTTTTTGCTGTGGCATTGATCAAATGCCCGTTCTCATGCTGAAATTATGAGGTGACCCATTTTAAAATGGGCATTGGACCAACCATTGAGGTCACATTCAGCTGCTGACACCAGTGAAAAAGGCCCAATGCTTTCAGCACTATTTATGGAGACTTATGGATTAGAATGTGGTCTTGGGCACTCAAGACAAATGCGTCATGTTCAGGCTGATTGATTCTTGGGGTCGTTCCTCACAACAGGTACTGGGCTACTACAACCGCAGAGGCATTAACCCTGAAGCTTTCCTCAATGAGATCAAATACATCGCTAGTGACCCTGATGATAAGCATTTCTTTAACGTGACAGACGAAGCAGCTTTGAAGGACATTGTGGACGCTCTCGGAGAGAGGATCTTCAGTTTAGAGGGTTGGCGACTTTACCACTCCAGCACCACACACAGCATTGCATCATATTCATAACACAGCCCAAAACCTCAGCCTGTAAAACATTTACATCTCTGCACAGCACTACACTGTAAATCTCATTGGACCAAATCTTAAATTTTATACCACATCTCTTTGATATATGTCCTCTGCCAACTCGCTCTTTAAGACCACTGAAATCTGCACTGCTCTGTTGTAGGAAATGGCGGATTCTTTTGCTCTCCTGTGTGTTCATTGTGTCTCTGTTTGCAGGGACTAGCAAGAATGGGACAGCATTTGGTCTCCAGATGTCTCAAGCTGGCTTCTCCACACACATAGTGGAGGTGAGTCTGGGTGTCCATCAGTCTGTAGGTTCTCGGTCGAAGTTCATAGCTCTTTATTTCATCTCAGTTGAAAGAAAAAACCCAGACAGGTTGACCGAGATCAGATTAAGACCTACTTTGTGTGAACCAAAAGTCAGACATTCAGTGAAGGGTTAGGGTTACTTTCTTTGAACTTAAACCTTACCTTTCCTTCTTCTTAAACATTCTTAATTTCTTTTCTTCTCTTTCTGTAGGTCATCTCTATATGTCGTTGTCAGTAATATGATACACCAAAAGTATTACACCTTTACAATGGTGAGCAGATAAGATTCCTCCATGATAATTCAAACAAGCTTCTTTCTGATTCTCATTCCAAAGAAATGAATATAAGGCCCAGGTTTTCCCAGAAAAGGGATTATTGTGAGAAGCATGGAGGAGCCACACCTCAGGGGAGAAGGAAAATGTCTTCATTTTTTCTTTTCTGTCTGAACCCAGAGCTGATATCAGAGCTGGCTTGTCCTCCAGCACAGACTCAGCACCTGACACTCTCATACTGTACCTGCTTGTTCTGGCAGGCCGTCTGCCATGCTCCATCCAAAAAATCTGCCTAAACTGTACCTGGTGGGTCTATATCCATCCAAGACCTGCTCCCAACTGTAGCACTAATCATCTCTGTCCAGGTTGCACAGTTTCCTGATGCAACCCCTCTGATTTTTCCACTCCATCCCCTGAAGGCAAGCACAAACTGCTGTGAGAGTTATTAATATCTAGTTTTTTTTTGTGGAAGAAGCAGATAGGAAAACTCCAGATGGCCATTGGGATGACTGGAAATCTAATCCATCAGGCCTCTGGATGCCTGGAACAGCATCTGCTACAAAAGCAACTTAAGTGTTGAGAGGGATAAGTTGTTGGAAAGAATGTTTGCACTCTAGGAGAAAATCATACCCCTAAATCCAGATGGTACTCTCTAAAAGTGGGATGTGTGTAGGTTTAAATATTGCTTATAGTTTACACATATTTAGTTTTTAGAAGTTTTTATAGAGTTTTGCGCTTTATTTCATGCCCCTGAATTGTTTTATTAGCTTTATTTGTGGATTCTTATTTTAAATGATCTATAGAAAACATTATTTATTGAGATATGCTGCAGCAATATAAAGTGATTGCCTAAACATGAATAACAGTGAATTCAGCATTTTGATTGATTGGCAATAAAAAAAATAGTTTTGTTGGTGTAACTTAATTTTTAATTAACTTAACTTATTTTTAAGTTAATTAAGGATAGATCACACTTGAAAAAAGTGAAATTCAGATTTAGAGGATACTTGAATAAAACAAACTGATACAACCACAATTTCCCAGTTTGAGTGATTAATCTGTGAACAGGCTGATCAAGGCAATCAAGGATGATTATCAATTTAATTTGACCTTTACTAGGTTCACTTTCATTAAATGCCAATTCAATTCACTCTGTCAAAAGACTCTATGCCATGTGATTATTTACCTTTTCAGAGTAAACACATCCACTGTGGTGGGGAGTGTAACAAGCTTCAGAGGTTTAACTGGGTAAAAAGTAGACTAGCAAAAGCATGTCCAGTAAAAGTGTTATGAAGTCCGGGGTTGATAAAATGGGTGATAAGGAAAAGGTAAAGCAATGCAGTCCTGGTGGCATTGGGTTTAGAGGCAGTCCTGCTTTGTGACTTCATGCTGGCCTTTTAGCACATCTTCTGCATGCGATTGTGGAGCTGGTTCTGTAGAAAAGAAAAGTGACAGTGGATTTATGGCAGTGGTGATGAGGTGCAATGGGCACCAGGTGCTCAACATCACATGTAGCCCCCAGCACTGTTCCATTTAATTGTGACTTCGCAGTAGAGCCGGAGCAGAAGTTGTTTAAAGGATGAGGTCACACCATAAAGGCACATAATACAGGAGGCTTTCTGGAAAACTCTGGTGGTTTAATCCATGGTGCATTTTGTTCTCTGATTAAAAACCAAAAAGTCATGATTATCAGCTTTGTGTGTTTATGTTTAAGTCCTGAAGTATCAACTGAGCCAGAGCAGTGTGTTCTCAGTGGCCTGCAAGTTCGGTAAGAATGTTCCGACTGGACTGGAATGGCTCGGGACGTTGTTGTTTGTTTATAAGAAACCGCCCGGGAATTTCAGTTCTCTCTAAACATGAACCCATTCGACTTCGGCTCTCATTCCGACTACTGTCTTCATAATTAACAGTGTGGGATGCCAAGCATTTTGTCCATAAATTATGACAGAATAAACTCATCATTAAGGAAATACATTGTTTATGAGGTTTCCATGGCAATTGACTGCAAAGCGAAGAAATTATGAAGGAGCTGAATGAAAACTGAGAAGATGAAATGTATGAATCACTGTATTATGAATTTACTGAGTTCCCGAGAGCTGTACAAACAACTGAAAAATGTGAAATGTTTTACAAAAATGTTTTTTTTTAACTGTGCTTTTAATCTACAGTAATCCTCAATATATTTTGTTAATAGCAAATATTTTACTGCCTTCATACATTATGCTATGAAGGCATGATTGGCTTTTAAGATTTTAAGCGTTGATATTCAGTGATTGATTTTATTATTCTTCAGAATTCATTCTGTTCTTACTAATATTTTGTATTATATTTGACTACAGCCATTGGTATCAAAAAGCACATCAATGCAAAATTGCCTACTGCAGATAAAAAAATGAGTGGATATATTCATATGCTCTGTCTGCAGGATGGTATTTTAGTGGGAGCAGTGGGAGCTTATGACTGGAATGGGGCTGTGCTGAAGGAGACTCGTCAGGGTAAAGTGGTCCCACCAAAGTCTTCTTATGAACAAGAGTTCCCAGAAGAGCTGAAGAACCATGGAGCATACTTGGGTAAAGAATTCAAACCTATACTTACAACAGCAGCTGTCTATGCTAATGATGGAAATGCCCCAGTATGATCTGGCTACATCTAAATGATGTCTGCTTTTTTAATGTTCTTCATAGAGAACATTATTTATTGAGATATGCTGCAGCAATATAAAGTGATTGCCTAAACATGAATAACAGTGAATTCAGCATTTTGATTGATTGGCAATAAAAAAAATAATTTTGTTGGTGTAACTTAATTTTTAATTAACTTAACTTATTTTTAAGTTAATTAAGGATAGATCACACTTGAAAAAAGTGAAATTCAGATTTAGAGGATACTTGAATAAAACAAACTGATACAACCACAATTTCCCAGTTTGAGTGATTAATCTGTGAACAGGCTGATCAAGGCAATCAAGGATGATTATCAATTTAATTTGACCTTTACTACGTTTACTTTCATTAAATGCCAATTCAATTCACTCTGTCAAAAGACTCTATGCCATGTGATTATTTACCTTTTCAGAGTAAACACATCCACTGTGGTGGGGAGTGTAACAAGCTTCAGAGGTTTAACTGGGTAAAAAGTAGACTAACAAAAGCATGTCCAGTAAAAGTGTTATGAAGTCCGGGGTTGATAAAATGGGTGATAAGGAAAAGGTAAAGCAATGCAGTCCTGGTGGCATCGGGTTTAGAGGCAGTCCTGCTTTGTGACTTCATGCTGGCCTTTTAGCACATCTTCTGCATGCGATTGTGGAGCTGGTTCTGTAGAAAAGAAAAGTGACAGTGGATTTATGGCAGTGGTGATGAGGTGCAATGGGCACCAGGTGCTCAACATCACATGTAGCCCCCAGCACTGTTCCATTTAATTGTGACTTCGCAGTAGAGCCGGAGCAGAAGTTGTTTAAAGGATGAGGTCACACCATAAAGGCACATAATACAGGAGGCTTTCTGGAAAACTCTGGTGGTTTAATCCATGGTGCATTTTGTTCTCTGATTAAAAACCAAAAAGTCATGATTATCAGCTTTGTGTGTTTATGTTTAAGTCCTGAAGTATCAACTGAGCCAGAGCAGTGTGTTCTCAGTGGCCTGCAAGTTCGGTAAGAATGTTCCGACTGGACTGGAATGGCTCGGGACGTTGTTGTTTGTATATAAGAAACCGCCCGGGAATTTCAGTTCTCTCTAAACATGAACCCATTCGACTTCGGCTCTCATTCCGACTACTGTCTTCATAATTAACAGTGTGGGATGCCAAGCATTTTGTCCATAAATTATGACAGAATAAACTCATCATTAAGGAAATACATTGTTTATGAGGTTTCCATGGCAATTGACTGCAAAGCGAAGAAATTATGAAGGAGCTGAATGAAAACTGAGAAGATGAAATGTATGAATCACTGTATTATGAATTTACTGAGTTCCCGAGAGCTGTACAAACAACTGAAAAATGTGAAATGTTTTACAAAAATGTTTTTTTTTAACTGTGCTTTTAATCTACAGTAATCCTCAATATATTTTGTTAATAGCAAATATTTTACTGCCTTCATACATTATGCTATGAAGGCATGATTGGCTTTTAAGATTTTAAGCGTTGATATTCAGTGATTGATTTTATTATTCTTCAGAATTCATTCTGTTCTTACTAATATTTTGTATTATATTTGACTACAGCCATTGGTATCAAAAAGCACATCAATGCAAAATTGCCTACTGCAGATAAAAAAATGAGTGGATATATTCATATGCTCTGTCTGCAGGATGGTATTTTAGTGGGAGCAGTGGGAGCTTATGACTGGAATGGGGCTGTGCTGAAGGAGACTCGTCAGGGTAAAGTGGTCCCACCAAAGTCTTCTTATGAACAAGAGTTCCCAGAAGAGCTGAAGAACCATGGAGCATACTTGGGTAAAGAATTCAAACCTATACTTACAACAGCAGCTGTCTATGCTAATGATGGAAATGCCCCAGTATGATCTGGCTACATCTAAATGATGTCTGCTTTTTTAATGTTCTTCATTCTCCATTCTGTGCATTTTTTATTCTTTTGGCCTAATTTTTTCTCCACTCCTCTGTTCCCAAGCAAAATGATTAATCTAGTATACTGGTTTACAAGTGACAGACATTTATCTTTTTCATTTTGTGTTTGTAGGTTACACAGTGACATCAGTGGTATCAGCTCGCAGTGGCCAGTTATATGTTGCAGGAGCTCCTCGGTTTAACCACACGGGCAAGGTCATTATCTTCACCCTGAAAAATACTGGAGAGCTCACTATATTACACTCACTCAAGGGACAGCAGGTAATGAACCTAAAAATATGCTTATAAACACTTGCAGCGCACAGTGTTTGTATACAGTGCTGCTCTGACTCATTCTTCAAGGCTTTTGTGTGCTTACAGCGGTCCTGTTTAACTGTATCGAAGTACTCATACTGTACAAACAACAGTGATCAATTGGCCATTGTGTTTTCAATTTGGTACATTCCTCTCCTGGCTTTCATTTGCGATGAGTGGACTGTCTAGATTACAAATGTATCCCACACAGCCCATGTGCTTCTCATCACAATCCAAAAGCATGCAAATAAATTCGCTCTTACAAATAAAACACAGAGATAATGAATATTTTTAAAGGAGATTAACATTTAACAGGTGATTAGCACCACAGTAAACAGCCTTAAATATAACCCTATTAACTGTGCATCATTTTTCCTGTGACTTGATATTTATAAAAACATATACAGATGCTTGTGATTCAAAGATGCATAGGAGAAAAGTGATAGTAGTGCATTTAGTTAGGCTTTATTTGACCAACTGCTTTTTACTACTGATTTTGGAATGAGATTTAATATGGAACTTAAATTGTCATATTATGGCATGTTTATTTCACCCTATATTTGCCGTATTTCTGTGTCCTTATGTTATTCACTTTAAGTTGGTAGACATTATCAAATAAAAGTATAAGCATATTAGTTTTACATAGAGGACAATGCAAGTAAAAAGTGGCTCAGCTGTGTTTTCATGCATTTTATGCTTACCTCAGTACATATCCAAGTAGGGTGTTTCACAGTTGGTAAATTTGTGTCCTTGTGCACCACTAGTAATAATTTTGGTCTTGATGGATGCGTTTGTGCAGATTGGGTCATACTATGGCAGTGAGATTGCTCCAGTGGATCTGGATGATGATGGAGTGACTGATAACCTGCTGGTGGCTGCGCCCATGTTCTTCAGTGGAGGCTGGGAAAAGGGCAAAGTCTACATCTACAGAGTCACAGAGCAGGTAAAGTATCTTCAGCCCTTTGGCATATTCCTGTGAAAAACAAGTTAATTAGCTATTGAGTAGCTATTATATTACCTCCTGTTTACTTCTCACCCAGAATACAACACTACAGATGTTGCATCTTGTCTTTAAGCCGAGGGATCCAAGCTCCAAATCTGTGCCTGTGCATTAATGCACTTTCTCTTTAATGGTCTCACGTAAATACTGACAGGCTTTTGCCACCTGCCATACTTCGTATCAGAGAGTAGTGGAGGGTGAACTCAGCAGGAAAATATTTCCCCCTTGAAATGTAATTATATGAAGCTCACAGAGAGAGAGAGCTGCTATAATAAATGGAAAAAGCTGGAGCTCATGCAAGAGCAATGCTGTGAATAGAGCAGAACTCCATCTTTATTCATTTAGCTCGTATAAGCTATTTCCTTACGGCCTTATTAACCAGGAGACCACAATACCTCAGGTTGCAGCCAGACACTGGGTACATCAACAATGCTGGTCATCTTTTACTGAAATAATTGATCATGGTTAATGTCACTGCTTTTCAGAAAATTTACATTATATACTGTCCGTTTATTATGCACACCACCTCTTCACTTCTCTTCTCTTCTCTTCTCTTCTCTTCTCTTCTCTTCTCTTCTCTTCTCTTCTCTTCTCTTCTCTTCTCTTCTCTTCTCTTCTCTTCTCTTCTCTTCTCTTCTCTTCTCGTCTCGTCTCGTCTCGTCTCGTCTCTTCTCTTGTAATCTGATGCTATTATAGGAAGGATGAGAAAACAACTGATTTCACATGTCTGTCGTCTATAGCTATATATTTTCAGAGAGAGAGAGAGAGATTTAGGAATTTTGGAGGAGGGTGATGTGCATGGCTGATTACTCTCCCAAAGACTTGGCTGACGTGAACAGTCTTTGCTTTGAGAAACTGCACCTTTCTCTCAAACTTTCCACCCATTTTAAACTAACTGTTTTCAGAAGCACAAATACCTGCTAAATTACCTCACCTTAAGTGATAATACGGGAGTTCGTTTGACCTTGGGAATCTGGTTTGGACTGTAATAGTGAATGTTTGTGCTTAAAACTATTTAAAACTATTTATTTCAGTCTTGTGGAATATTTTTGCATTTCTTAAAATATACTGTATGCGAGACTGCATTTAACGCAGTCTCTGTGAAGCAGACTTTTTTCGATTTGTTGGAATTAGTCAACAATGTCACCCAAATTTCTTACATAAACACATAGTGGGTTGTCGTCGTGGTCACTGGATCTGGTTACCAATTCCTCAAAAGATTGTCTCTGGTTACAGAAATGTTTAGCTCGTATCCATGACCTAAGTGGATATTTCCCTCATAAACAGCCTCTTCTCAGAGTTTCTACATTTATTTATGATTGGAATGTGATATAAATATAAAAAATGCTCTTATTTCTCATTAAAAGTTTGACAGAGTACAATCCAGTGCATTGTGGGGTCAGCTGACTTCATTAAAGAGCAAAATATCTGAACATTGTTCTATTGTGAACATGTTAGTTACCCCCTGCCTCTGCCAATTTTGGTGTACAAGCTATCAACTTTTATGGAGCACCCAGGCTGATTTTGTTCTCATCATGCTGTAACTAAATTATGTCCTCCCTCATGGCAGCCTTTTTTGCTTGTTTTCCCATCAGCCTCGTTTCATACTGGAGGGCTCGCTGGAGATTTTAGATCAAGGTCAGAATGCCCGTTTCGGCTCTGCACTGGCCCCTGTGCCTGACCTTAACGGGGATTCATTTAATGATGTGGTAATAGGAGCTCCGTTAGAGGATGACCACAAAGGAGCCATTTACATCTACCACAGCCAACGCAACAGAATACTAAGGAAATATAAACAGGTACTGCATAAATGTCCAGCTACTCTCTTGTGTGTTAATTAATCTGCATGTATTTGCTTTGAGTAGTTAATTATGGCAAGATTTTACATCCATCTCTTCTTTCTGTCAGAGGATTGGTGCTGTTCAGCTGGCCCCGGGTCTGCAGTACTTTGGTCGTAGTATCCATGGGAAGATGGATATGAATGGAGATGACCTGGTGGATCTAGCTGTGGGCTCCCTCGGTGCTGCAGTACTTCTGTGGTGGGTTTCTAACACAAGGTTATTTACACTCTCCTTAAAGGAATAGTTCACTCAAAAATTTAAATTTTGTCATAATTTACTCACTCTCGACATAATGTCGTTCCAAACCTGTATGAGTTTCTGTCTTATGTTGAACACAAAAGAAGAAATTTTGAAGAATTTTGAAGAACCAAACAGTTGTTGGTCCCCATTGACTTCCATAGTAGGGAAATAAATACTATGGAAGTCAATGGGGACCATCAACTATTTGATTACCAGCATTCTTCAAAATATCTTTTTTTTTGTTCTAACATAAGAAAGAAACTACAGGTTTGAAATGACATGAGTGTGAGTAAATGATGACAAAATAAAAATTTTGGGGTGAACTATCCCCTTAAATACCACAATAATGTACCATTTTTGCTGTGCTGCAGGTCTCGAAGTGTTGTCCGAATCCATGCTATTGTTCGATTTGAGCCCAGCAAGATCAACATATTCAATAAAGACTGTCGGAGAGGAGGGAAAGATGTGACCTGCATGTCAGCTATTGTATGTCTGAATATCACAGCTCGGACTCCTGTCAGAGCCTCACAGGAAATAGGTCAGTTTTTATATTTTTTAGTGCTGTCAAATGATTAATCGCGATTAATCGCATCTGAAATAAAAGTTTTTGTTTACATAATATATGTATGTGTACTGTGTTTATTTATTAAGTATATATAAATACACACACATACAGTATATATTTTGAAAATGTTTACATGTATATACATTTATATATTTATATTATTATATTTTATATTATATAGAAATATATTTAAAATATAAACAACATATGTTTCTTAAATAAATACATGCATGTGTTTGTATTTATATATACAGTACATAATAAATATACACAGTACACACTCATATATTATGCAAACAAAAACTTTTATTTTGGATGCGATTAATCACGATTAATCATTTGACAGCCCTAATATTAAAAAAAAAAAAAATTCAAATACCACTGTAAATAAATAAAAATACTGAACTTTTATGTTTTCTGAGTCTTTCTGAAGACATAAATTGGTATATAAAACGTTTCATCTCTATAGATTGTTACTCATTTATGAAATCGGTGCTCATTTATGAACTTATTATGTAAATAAAATGATCTTAGTGAAACGACTACATCAGTTGTACTGCTGGATTGCAACAGTTCTTTGGTCAAAGGGTGAAAAGCTTAGCTTTCACCCAAAAACGCTCTATACTGAAAATCGTTTTGGAGAACGGGAAGTTATGGAAGTGCTTTGAAAGCAGCCATTTCCTCTCATTATACAGTATAGCTCGCTTTGAGTATCTCTTGGTTACAGTATCATTAAAGCTAAACAGTTGACAGCTGGTGAGGTTTACATACCACTGACCAGCTGCATATCCAGTGTAGTTCAGTTAAGGTTTCCCTGCTAAGTATGCCACGTATTAGCATGAAAAAGATATCATCAGTAGTGATGAATTGTTCAACATACACTCTTGATCTTTCCTTTGTTGATTTGTTGATTCAAGATTTACCTTGGGAGTGGAAAAGAAAAGCTGCTTAGCCAGCTCTGGAAATTTAAAAGTAAAGTAGACACATTGTATGATGACTCTGGCTGAAATAACAAAAGGAATTAGTATAAAAGTATTTTTAGCTTGTGTAATGTTGTGTCTGGAAGCTAAAGTCTCTAAAACAGCAGACAAGATAAGTGGCCTAAATGGCCACAGATATTATAGATATCAAAGTTGTGTTTTATGCCCTACACATTAAGTCGTTGGTGTGCAAGAACACTAAGTAGAAGCACAAATCGAGGCAGACTGGACTACCTTGTTGCATTAAAATGCCTCAGTCCCTCAGGACAGGGCTAGTTAGTGTTTGACACATGCAGTTTGACTTAAGGCCTTAGTGACCATCATAGGTTTGTTTTGAAATACATGTGCTGGAAGGTCAGGTTCCTGTGTAACGTGTGGGACCACAGAGCAGCACAACTGTTTTTAGTTAACCTTCATGACCCCAGAGCGTCTCCATCACAAATTTCACGGGTGTGAAACCAATGTAATGGTCTCAGAGAGATGACATGTTTTAGTCTTTAGGGTCATTCAGGGGGATCGGACTTCTGGGACAATACAAATGAAGGCACATGTTTTATTTTGATCTAATTCTCCACACATGTGGAGGATTATGAATATGTTAAGCTTTTAAGTGTGTTGTTTATTGGTACACATTTTTCAAATTTATGAGATTTTAAAAAGTAGGATAACTAAGTTTATAGGCCTTTCTCAGCCCATGAACAAGGTTCAAATTGTCTTTCAGCAAACTCATGTTTGAACCTTGACGGATAGCCGAACATCCTTACGACATTCAGGTCTCTTAAAAGGGCTTTCCTTAAGATTTGATTTTATGTCTTTTAAGGCCTCAAAACTCCCAAATTGCTCTCAGATCTCCTGAGAATCATCAATTTCACCTCTAGAGTCTCTTAAATCTGTCTGTAGCCCACACCTGGTAGAGCACTATTATGTCCATAAATAAATGGCCATAAAGTTGATGCTTTGCATCTTTCATTTAGTGTTATAACTAATGCCTTCAATGTAACAATGATGCAAACCATTTCTATATAAATACATGAGCACACTACCATTCAAATGTTTGGGGTTATAATGTTCATAAAGAGATTTCTGTTTAAAATAGATTGTCTTCTTTTAAACGTTCTATTTAGCAAAGAATACTGAAATTTCATTTTAAAATTAATTAGAATTGTTATTTTAAATTGTAATAATATTTCACAACATTACTGTTTTACTGTATTTTGATCAAAGAAATGCAGCCTTGGTGAGCATAAAAGACTTTTTCAGAAACATAACTTTTTTTTTGACCAACTTTAAACTTTTGCATGGTAGTGTTATCTGGCATTAATTGTAAATTATGTGCAAAGTGATAAGTAACTAAATATTTGATAAATATTTAGATAAATATGATAAATGTTAAATGATAAATATTTCACTGTATGTTCACTCTGTTCCTTCCACTTCTCCTAGCTATTAGCTACAATGCTTTCTTTGAGGAGAAGCGCTTCAACCCTCGAGCTGTGTTTGATGACCCAGATCACCAGCAGTCACAGAATCTCACACTGCTTCCTGGAGAGGAGAAGTGTGACCACATCTACTTCCACGTCATGGTTAGCTCTCACCTGTTAGGTCACCGAAGTGTCATAAGAGGGCATTTGCATTGCATTTAAAATCATTGATAATGAAACATATTCTACAATGACAACTCATTAGTTCTGTTAATTGTGTACTTTCTTGTCTGTTCATTCAGATTTTCCGTTGCAATAGCAGCATTCCTATTTTATTAAGTTCACTTTCTAGCATTACAACAGCAGATTATATTCTTCCAGTTTACTCTTTTATAGCCATTTATTTAGATTGAGAGATTTATGATATTGTAATGTTGATACAGGAGACTACAGACTATGCCAGGCCCATTATATTCACTGTAGAAACTGAGCTATTGGAATTGGATCAAGGCCCAGCTCTGGATGACAGCTGGCCGACTACAGTGAAAACACAGGTGAGTGTCTGTAGGTCACGAGAAACCTTACTGTTACACTGTATATCTTTTGTTAACAACATTAACACACGCTATGAATTCATTATGAAGTATGTTGAAACATATACATGTAATAGCAATAATTACATCTAAAGCATTCTCTCCAGCTTCCCTTCTGGAACGGGTGTGACGAAGATGACCACTGTGTTCCAGACTTGGTGTTACAATCTCAGACTGATCTAATGAATCGCAAGTAAGATGAAGCCCACACACGTATGCTAAAACACTCACGCTTACACATGCTCATTCCCCTCTCTTCTTCCACAGGCAGTTCTGTGCCCAGGCGTTTCGAGCAGGCAGTCTATTATGTCGGAGTCAGACGCCAGCAGAACCTTCTGAACGCATTATAGAGGGATCCAGGAAGAGGATGGTAGTAGATGTACGTCTGGAAAACAGAGGGGAGAATGCATATGGAGCTCAGCTTAACATCACTAACACTCCAAACCTACGCTTCTCCAGCCTTGTAGTGAAGGTACAACATCACTCTGATGGCTTATGTTTGGTTGTTTGATACCTGATAAGGATTGGTTGGTTGATTTGTTCCATTGTCCATTCATTCAGATCTTGATTGTTACTAATGCGCTTTGTGGAATGCATCTGCGATAGTAATTGTGAATGCAAAGTTAAATCAGGCTGCACTTTCTTTCTCTATTTATAGGATAATTCTGAAATGCATATAGACTGCCGCAGTGAGAACAGGCGAAAATATGAGAAATCTTGCAATATTAGTGCACCCTTTATGAGAGCAAAGTCACAGGTGAGTTGCCATTGCCACATTTTTTTAAAGCTCACAAAGGCCATTTATTTGATCAAAATACAGTAAAAACAGCAGCATTGGGAATTTTAAGATCATTTTAAATCATATAATAGAAAACAGTTATTTTCAATTGTAATAATATTTCACAATGCTGCTGTTTTTACTGTATTTTGATCAAATAAATGTAGTGTCCTTTTTTTCTGCTGACGCTTAAGCTTGTGTTCAGGCATCTCCAGAAAAATAAAACATGAGGCAAGAATGTAATTCAAGAATACTGTTACCATTTGGTTACTACGTCCATACAGAGCAAATCCAATCAATCACACGGCCTGGACCACAGAAGTCTGTCCTGTGCTAGGGCACTGCTTTGATAGGAAATGGGTCAGCAGCTTCTCACAGAGTCCTGATTCATTTTCTTGAGGTTTGGGGGTCATGGGAGCTACACTTGTGGCTACAGGATGAGATTTTATTGGCCCACTTGGGAGCCTGGTTCAGCTCAGAACAGTTTGTGAGGGTGCAAAAGTGGAATAAAAGGAGGAGAGAACGTAAATAGGATTTTCCATGCTGCTTTGTGCAACTACTCGCCAAGCATTCAGACAAGCATTCATTTTGTAAACTGCATGGAGACTTGGATTACCACTGAAGTGGTGGCTAGAGCCGTTGCTCCATGAACTGCAGCAGATGTTCATTGGGAGAGTCTGTATATCATCTGTATCTGTGTTTTGTCACTATGAAGTGATGTATATACAGGATATGGAAGTTAATACCTCGTGTGGTGGTTAGACTGCTCAGCGAATAGTCAGCAGCAGTGGATAAAGCCCCTCCTTCCACACAAATGATGTTATTGGTCTGTAGAAAAAGGCTAGAGGCAGACTAGCATAAAGGGTCTTGGCCTGTTTGTGTCATTCTTATATATCCAGACAGGCTGTTTGCCATGGAAAATATTGGTTCATCTTTAAAAATGTAAGTTTTGGATGTGATCAGGGTATAAATTTGAATTTTGGAGGCGAGGAATCCAAAATCTAGGGATGAGCTCATTTTTGAGCATGTGTGTGATGCTAGAATGGATGAAAGAAAAACTAAACAGTAGCATGCAGGAAATTGTAAGGAGTGATGAAAGCACTTTGATTAAACATTACTCTATTTTTCACTCCCCAGGTAACATTTCGTTTGGAATTTGAATTCAGTCACTCTGTGCTGCTGGATCACGTACGGATCATGTTGGAGGTTACCAGGTAGGACATGCTTTGTCTGAGATGTTGTAAATGTTTGGATATGAAAAATATGTGTACAATGCAATTAAGAATATAGATGAAACTGAAAAACTGTGATTTTTATTTATTTATTTTTATTTTAAATCTTATGATTAAAAAACATTATTATAAGATTCAGGGAAAATCCAGAATACAATTCAATTTCATTTAAAACAAAATCAGTTTTATTTTTGGAGCACAGTTTTATCCTGTGGAGCACAAAACAAAACAACAACAACAACAAAAATACACATTGATCACTAGATGACTAAATGGCCACATTGAAATCTGCTAGATGTGGTCTCAGTTAAAGTGTCTAGAGCATTGCTGATGGTTTGGAATGTTATGAAACTCTGAGGGAAAGGATCCTGGACACCGACGATGCCTGAGCTGGAATGTTAAACTCCTGATAGATGCAGCCAAGTGTCACTGCGCAGTGAATCACAGGGTGAGCATAACTGCCTGGGAGGTTTCTCATGCCTATTCTTATGTCTCTGCAGTGAGGGTGAGGAAGTTGTTCTACACGATAACATTAATGACATTTTCTACACTCTGAAATACGAAGCTGATCTGCTCTTCACAAGGTGAGATAGATGTGTGTTTGTTTGAATGCTCTAATCAATATGTGTGATTTTGGAAGTTGGAATAGTTACAATAAACTTTGATTCTCTCAGGAATTTTTACCCTAGCCGATATGAGCTTAAACCTGACCTCTCTCTAGAGGAACCTAGTGATTTCAACCCTCCGTTCAACTTTACCTTTCAGGTGAGGTCCACTTCCTTGCTATCTATAACTAAAGAGAGGAGGGCCCTCATGTTTCGAACAAACCAAACATGTTTTCTCTATGCATCACAGATCCAGAACCTTGGTTATTTTCCAATCCAAGATTTGCAACTGAACATTGCAATCCCTGAGGTCACGAAAAATGGCAATCAACTCCTGCAGATCAGAGATTTCCATATTGACCAGGTGAGGAGGACACAACTAGACTTGTAGTTTTACTCTACTTGTTATTACATTTTACAATAATTTACAGTCTAGATGAGTCCGTGCTAGTTGCCGAAAGTCAGAGCCAGTTTGCAGATTTGAATTTTAACAGATTTGAGCAGATTTTTTTTTACTTCAGACTATGATTACATCCATTTGGATGATATCAAACATGTTTTATCAGGCCCGGATTGGCCAATCGGGAGGACCGGGAGAATTCCCGGTGGGCCGGTCTGTTTTTTTGGCCGCGAGGGCCGGTTTTGAGCAGTCACAATTCTGTAATGGCACAATTTACTCAGGCCGATTACTTTTTTTTTTTTTTTTTGTATGACATTAAAATTCTTTTTAGAATAATTGTACGTTAAGCAAAACAAATGTGATTATTTCTGATAACTTTTTAGGCAGACATTCTGGTACAGTACAAATATTTTGAGCTTCCCTTATTCTGTCCCTTATTTTCTTATTAAGAATCACAATTGTGCCTTATTTTCCATTTTATTCAGTTAATTGGCAACCCTAATGATGATGTAATGATGTTTTGACTCCCACGGCAGAGGCACCTTGCTAAAAAAACGTCAGTTGTTGAAGATATGCGAGCAAAAATACAATGAATTACAAGGCTGTAGGGAACAGTTCACTATTACAGACGTAGGCCTATATACTGAGGTTTTAATTACATTATTTAAATAGGCCTATAGTCAGTCGTGAACTAAAGTGGGCCGGTCTAAGGCATGAAACTCCAGGGCTGAAAATGAGTCCCAGTGCCCTGTGTTTTATATTTCAAGCCGATTTTAAAACACATTTACTTTCATTTGTCATGTGTTGATTGCATAAGTCTAAATATTCTAATTAGTCAAATAGTTTTAAACTGATATTTACAGCTAAATTTATGCATTTGGCAGAAGCTTTTAAAGTGACACTGCACATATCATTCAAGATATACAATTTATCAGTTCATGCATTCTCTGGGAGTAGAATCCATTACCTTGGCATTGCTAGCATCAAGCTCTACTGTTTGAGCTACAGGAATGATATTAATGGTGATTTGTGTCTTTTTTTGTATTAATAATGCTTTGTGCCTTTTTTCCATCAGGTAGGTGGAAGTCATTGTATCCCAATGCAATTAAGAATATAGATGAAACTGAAAAACTGTGATTTTTATTTATTTATTTTTATTTTAAATCTTATGATTAAAAAACATTATTATAAGATTCAGGGAAAATCCAGAATACAATTAAATTTCATTTAAAACAAAATCACAGTTTTATCCTGTGGAGCACAAAACAAAACAACAACAACAACAAAAATACACATTGATCACTAGATGACTAAATGGCCACATTGAAATCTGCTAGATGTGGTCTCAGTTAAAGTGTCTAGAGCATTGCTGATGGTTTGGAATGTTATGAAACTCTGAGGGAAAGGATCCTGGACACCGACGATGCCTGAGCTGGAATGTTAAACTCCTGATAGATGCAGCCAAGTGTCACTGCGCAGTGAATCACAGGGTGAGCATAACTGCCTGGGAGGTTTCTCATGCCTATTCTTATGTCTCTGCAGTGAGGGTGAGGAAGTTGTTCTACACGATAACATTAATGACATTTTCTACACTCTGAAATACGAAGCTGATCTGCTCTTCACAAGGTGAGATAGATGTGTGTTTGTTTGAATGCTCTAATCAATATGTGTGATTTTGGAAGTTGGAATAGTTACAATAAACTTTGATTCTCTCAGGAATTTTTACCCTAGCCGATATGAGCTTAAACCTGACCTCTCTCTAGAGGAACCTAGTGATTTCAACCCTCCGTTCAACTTTACCTTTCAGGTGAGGTCCACTTCCTTGCTATCTATAACTAAAGAGAGGAGGGCCCTCATGTTTCGAACAAACCAAACATGTTTTCTCTATGCATCACAGATCCAGAACCTTGGTTATTTTCCAATCCAAGATTTGCAACTGAACATTGCAATCCCTGAGGTCACGAAAAATGGCAATCAACTCCTGCAGATCAGAGATTTCCATATTGACCAGGTGAGGAGGACACAACTAGACTTGTAGTTTTACTCTACTTGTTATTACATTTTACAATAATTTACAGTCTAGATGAGTCCGTGCTAGTTGCCGAAAGTCAGAGCCAGTTTGCAGATTTGAATTTTAACAGATTTGAGCAGATTTTTTTTTACTTCAGACTATGATTACATCCATTTGGATGATATCAAACATGTTTTATCAGGCCCGGATTGGCCAATCGGGAGGACCGGGAGAATTCCCGGTGGGCCGGTCTGTTTTTTTGGCCGCGAGGGCCGGTTTTGAGCAGTCACAATTCTGTAATGGCACAATTTACTCAGGCCGATTACTTTTTTTTTTTTTTTTTTTTTTACATTAAAATTTTTTTTAGACTAATTTTAAGTGACACTGCACATATCATTCAAGATATACAATTTATCAGTTCATGCATTCTCTGGGAGTAGAATCCATTACCTTGGCATTGCTAGCATCAAGCTCTACTGTTTGAGCTACAGGAATGATATTAATAGTGATTTGTGTCTTTTTTTGTATTAATAATGCTTTGTGCCTTTTTTCCATCAGGTAGGTGGAAGTCATTGTATCCCACCTCAGCATGTGGCACACAGTCGGGCGTCTCCGGAGGACCTCTCACGAACATCACGACTGGTAAGACCCTCTCTGTACAGGCTTAAAGTGTCTGTCTATCTCAGACAGAATGTGTGCCACATTTCAGACTTGCACTTTAGCACTTCATAAAAGTCTGGCTTGTGTTGTTATGGTGCTTTATAGTTTGCCTGATTTAGGAGCTTTCAGATATGAGATGTTGATTTAATGTGCAACAGCAAAGCATTTCTCTGCAAAATAGCTGGTTTTGTACTCTCTGAATAAAGCCACTTGAGTTTAATAAATTGTGTCATAAATTATTGGTAAATCTAGTTCATCTTCAACCAATTCTAGAAATGTTATTGTGTTTTTGAAGATTATTGTATGTCTGAGGTAGGGAGTTTTGTAATGCAACTCTAATGCACATCAGATTCCCACCACAAGCAGCTGGGTTTCATCAGTAAGATTGTCCGTTTGTGAGAGAACTGTTCCTTGCTCCTTTGCACAGAACTACTCCAACACCCTGACGGTGCCAGTGCAGTGTACCGTCAACCTGCCTTCCTACAGAAACGTCAGTGTGAAAATTGGTGGATCCCTCCGTACTGATGCACTGCATGCGGTGAGTAGCTGTGACTTCGGAAAATAACAATCTGATGATGAAGATGAAGAAGTATAATGTGGAAAGAACTTGTAATCAGGGCACAGTGTTCACACACAACATGAAGGCTTTGGTCGAGAGGAGGATCTCCCAAAACCAATGTAAAACTATGATCAGACCAGTAATTAGAGACAAGAAGTCATGCAGTACATGTAGACATACTATAATCCGGTTTTGTTTACATTCTGTACTTTTTTTTCATTCCTTTTTTCTCTTGCTCAAAAACAAACAACAAAAAAAAGCATATGCTTTGAATTTACAGTGACACCAGAAAGTAATTTCGACACTTAATCCACACCCAAAATGTTAAATGCCTGCAGTAAAAAGTCAAAGCAGGTGGCATTTATTTTTAAAGGGGGAAAAAAACAGATTAAAACATTTCACAAGAACAAGTTTTGCTTAGACAATAGATATATTGTTTGAAAGTAAGAAATAGTATTTGTATAATTTGTGGTCGTCAAATATTTAATAGTTAGTTAATATGGCTCAAAATGAGAAGGGGTTACACATTATTTTGATAGTCCACTTTAGACATCTATAACTATAAGTAACTTTGCAACTACTATACATGCACTGCAAAAAATGCTTTACTTCCTTAGTTTTTTTGTCTTGTTTTCAGCCAAAATATAAAAAAAATTCTTAAATCTAAGAAGGATTTTCTAGACAAGTAAAACCTTTAAAAATAAATGCCCCCTGCTTTGACTTTTTAAGTCAAACTTGCTTGTTCTAAGCAAAAACACACTTAATTTTGACTTGTTTTTTTCTGAAAACAAGACAATAATTTGTATTGTCTAGAAAATCCTTCTTGATTTAAGAATATTTTGGCTGAAAACAAGACAAAAAACTAAGTAAGAAAAGCATTTTTTGCAGTGTGTCAACTAACTCATTAGAGTATTAGTAGACTGTTAGGTTAGGGTTAGTAGAATCAGTTGACGTATTAAAAAAGTTACTTACAATCACTTATATATAGTTGCTTACAGATTGATGGTGCAAGTAACCATCAAAAAGTCAGTCTATTAATATTCTACATCCGACAGTCTATGACTGGTAGTTAGTATGTAGTTGCAAAGCCACTTATAGATAGTAAAATGTCTGAAGTGGACTGTCAAATTAAAATGTTACCAAGTGAATTTACATTTTAATTTGAGTGAAGCATCATTTGTTTGCAGTGTCCACTTGGTTTGATATTTTGTATCTAAGGTCAGACATTTTGCTACAAGTGTGGCTTTTTCTACCACTTCTCTAGCTTCTCACTTTTAGTGCTTGCTCTCTCCAACTTTCTCACATCCACTGAAGTAATCATCTGTCAGAGAAACTGAAAATTGTTTTTTCTTGCCACGGGCAGCTGAAGTTCAAAACCCTCGAGCTGGTGACGACAGCCTCAGTGGAACTGAACCCATCCAGCCCCATGTTTCTGCCTGAAGAGAGGCCGGTCAGACATGTGAGTCACCCTCTACACATCAGCATTTACAGAAAGCCACGTTACAGAAACATTGCTGGACAACATGTTTAGACTAGGTAAAAATAAATCCATGACTGTAGACATACTATAATCCGGTTTTGTTTACATTCTGTACTTTTTTTCATTCCTTTTTTCTCTTGCTCAAAAACAAACAAAAAAAAAGCACATGCTTTGAATTTACAGTGACACCAGAAAGTAATTTCGACACTTAATCCACACCCAAAATGTTAAATGCCTGCAGTAAAAAGTCAAAGCAGGTGGCATTTATTTTTAAAGGGGGAAAAAAACAGATTAAAACATTTCACAAGAACAAGTTTTGCTTAGACAATAGATATATTGTTTGAAAGTAAGAAATAGTATTTGTATAATTTGTGGTCGTCAAATATTTAATAGTTAGTTAATATGGCTCAAAATGAGAAGGGGTTACACATTATTTTGATAGTCCACTTTAGACATCTATAACTATAAGTAACTTTGCAACTACTATACATGCACTGCAAAAAATGCTTTACTTCCTTAGTTTTTTTGTCTTGTTTTCAGCCAAAATATAAAAAAAATTCTTAAATCTAAGAAGGATTTTCTAGACAAGTAAAACCTTTAAAAATAAATGCCCCCTGCTTTGACTTTTTAAGTCAAACTTGCTTGTTCTAAGCAAAAACACACTTAATTTTGACTTGTTTTTTTCTGAAAACAAGACAATAATTTGTATTGTCTAGAAAATCCTTCTTGATTTAAGAATATTTTGGCTGAAAACAAGACAAAAAACTAAGTAAGAAAAGCATTTTTTGCAGTGTGTCAACTAACTCATTAGAGTATTAGTAGACTGTTAGGTTAGGGTTAGTAGAATCAGTTGACGTATTAAAAAAGTTACTTACAATCACTTATATATAGTTGCTTACAGATTGATGGTGCAAGTAACCATCAAAAAGTCAGTCTATTAATATTCTACATCCGACAGTCTATGACTGGTAGTTAGTATGTAGTTGCAAAGCCACTTATAGATAGTAAAATGTCTGAAGTGGACTGTCAAATTAAAATGTTACCAAGTGAATTTACATTTTAATTTGAGTGAAGCATCATTTGTTTGCAGTGTCCACTTGGTTTGATATTTTGTATCTAAGGTCAGACATTTTGCTACAAGTGTGGCTTTTTCTACCACTTCTCTAGCTTCTCACTTTTAGTGCTTGCTCTCTCCAACTTTCTCACATCCACTGAAGTAATCATCTGTCAGAGAAACTGAAAATTGTTTTTTCTTGCCACGAGCAGCTGAAGTTCAAAACCCTCGAGCTGGTGACGACAGCCTCAGTGGAACTGAACCCATCCAGCCCCATGTTTCTGCCTGAAGAGAGGCCGGTCAGACATGTGAGTCACCCTCTACACATCAGCATTTACAGAAAGCCACGTTACAGAAACATTGCTGGACAACATGTTTAGACTAGGTAAAAATAAATCCATGACTGAATTTGTGAAGATGTGGTTAGTATGAGAAGTTGCTGTTGTCTTTTCCATCCTTGGCAATTTTGAGAGACTAAAACATTGAGAATTGATGTGTTTTCATTCATCTGTCAGAAAGAGTTAAGAACAATATGACTTCATACAATCAGGTGCACTGGTTTTCTCATGCCAGAACCTCCCTTTACACATCAGTGTGTCTTCTGGTGAGCTACTGTGTGTGTTGTTTCACCACAGTAAAAGAAAAGAACCTGGAGCCAAGGGGACCGAAAGGACCCGCAGCACAGTTCAGTTCTGTTATCTTCTGTATTGCTGTGTGGTGCTGCCATCTGTAGGCAGGACAGAAAATAAGCAGATGCCGATTCAGCAGATGAAACATGAAATGTGACAACTTGTTTAGAACAGAAAACCAGTACCAAGAACAGAGAAAAGAGCTCTGAGGAACCCAACATTAATACCACAAGCAGCTATACGAAGATCTCTGATAAAGCAGTATAGCTTGTTATATTTTTCTTTTGTATGTGTGTTTTTTCAGATAATCCTAGAGATCAGGAAAGAGGAGGATTACCGTGTTCCCATCTGGATTGTCATTGGCAGCACACTTGGAGGCCTGTTACTCCTCTCACTTCTCATTTTGGCACTTTGGAAGGTAATGTGTCCTTATTTTTTTAAGCATGCACAGATGCATGCATGGCTGGATATAAGAATGGACATAGTAAATCTTGATTATTAGTTTTTTTTTTTCTTTTTTCACTCCAATAGTTGGGGTTTTTCCAAAGGCAGAAAAGGCGTGAGGAGACTGAGAATGAGGCTAATGGCAAGATGATGGAAGAGCGATAACGCAGGCTGCTCATGAGGGTTCAGACAGGCCTACATCTCAGGGACCAACCAACAGCAACATTAGACGTCTCTGAAACAGAGAGAAAGGGAGAAAGAGAGAAAAACAGGACATGAGGCAATGAAGAAAGGAGAGGGATTTGCTCTGTGCACTGGACGACCTGTTGTTCAACCATGAAAAACACTGCAATGACGCTCACCATGCCTGCACTGCTTACTGAGCCGACCCTGCAGATGGGTCTCCATCTCACTTCTCACTCCAGATCAAAACCCTCAGATCGGCATGCTGAGGACAGTCTTCTGACAAGACACTTAGAAGATGCATTCAAAAAGAAAGCTTTTTTCCCAGGGTCTTTGGAAATGCAGTCATTTGCATTTGATCCTTGGTCAATTCCAATGTCTGACTCTGCAAATATACAAGAGAAACCTCAAAGGGCTGAAACTCTATAAAACAGCCATGTTTTCTGGTGCTTCTTTTTGGACATCTGGAAAAAAGGGATATTTTGGAGGGAAAAAAGTGCAAAAGTTAGCTCATTTTATTGTAACGCCTGTCATTATTATATGTAATGTAATATTAGGCACTGGAGTATGTAGCTGTTTTTTTGCAGTGGCCATAATTTATTGAATAGAAAACGAACTGTTGTGGACTTTACTACAATTTAGTAAAGAATTATTCTCGTAATTCTCCTCTAATACTCTAAATAATTATACATCAGCATTTTATGTTTTTCTATATGCTCATTCTTCAGTCTCGAATAACAATAGAGGTGGACATTTACTATTTGACTTTTTTTTATATTGATGCACTTTTTATATTGTAGTGATACAAACTTGAATTTTGTAAATATACAGGTTATCTTTGTTACACGGATTTCAGTTGTTTGCTTTCATGAGGATTGTGGCATTGTAATGCATCTCTAGTGAGACATCAGCCCCAGTTAAACTTCCATGATTGAGCAGCACATCCTCAAATATGCTTCGCACCTCAACAAGTAGCCTTTGAGAAAGGGTATGCTTACTGTACAGTATGTCATCCAGATTGATGATGGTTAATTCTTTTCAATTATTTAGAATATTTTTCAAATGTTCCCTAACATCAAATGATGTTGAGTGTTTACAATGCTATGAAACATCCTTATCATTTGCAGATGTATTGTAGTCAGGGAGCCCTATTTTCCAATGCTTTATCATATGTGTAAATATACCTTTCCAAGAATATAAAATAAATATCTAAATAAAGAATTTGGAAAAAGAATGAGTGTTTATAAATGACAAGGAATGCTAGCTCTTAAATGCTTAAATTATATGAGCAAATCTTCACAAATGTATTCATAAAATATTGTCAAAGTAACTTGTAGACTACAACTTGTTGATAAGTATTGGCAGTCCACTGTTTTATTGAAACATTATACATTTGCTCCACTTTTGAACAATTGTAAAAGGAAACGCATGAACATTGAAAGTATGTTTAAAGTATGTTAGATATAAATGGCTCAATAAATGGCTAATCTGACAGGTTATTTTTTTCATCAGTGACAAACACCAAACAAAGAACGCAAATGCATTCTTAGAGTTCAGACTGATAAAGGATAAAGGATATATATTGTGATGAAATACATTTGTGAAAGTAATAGTGCATATAACATTCAGGTGTTATTCAGTGTAATGTATCTCAATGAGAAGATTTTTAGACTCATCAGAGTGTCAGCGATAAAAGAGAAGTACAGCTGCCTCAGTTATCTCTTTGGAAGCACTCCATTCTGTATTAGTACCATATCCATTCCAGTCGAAACTTGTAAAGTCCCCACACTGTCTATCTGATTCAGGAAAGTGTCCACCTCCACCAATGCAGAACTGCAAGAACATGAGTACATTACTAGCAACACAACATGCATTTCTTCAAATAGCATTAGTGCTGTAGATTTATTACTGTTATAAGTGTATTACTGTAAATTCACTTTTCTTTTTTACACTGATCCATGAAATATTGTCTAAATTATTATGTCACAAATTATTTTCATTAATGTTGTTAAAAATAATCCATATTATTTTTAACTCACATGCTCGGTGTGACAACCGGTTGGTTTAACGCCTGAACAAATAGCCATAGCTGCCTTTTCGTAATTGAAGACCCTGAATGTGATGAATCCAGGCTCAAATATTTCTAACAAAAAAAATCAAAATATATCATTGATGATGATCTGTCATTTTAGATTCACATACAACAGTAAAGTAATCAGATTACAAAAGTGATGATGGCTTAAATGATAGCATCACTGAATAATACAAAGATTTTATGACTGTCAATCGATTTAGCTATTTTCTTTAAAGATATTTGAAAAATACTGGCTCAAGATGTATTGCCGCACCTCTTGCATTGGGACCATACAGATAAAATACCGGCAGCTGTAGTTGCCAGAACTTTACCGTGAAAAATACGGTAGGAACATTTTAGGTTTTACAGAACTGTTTAAATTTACAGGGAAAACCCGTATTTCATTAACTGATACAATGTTAATATGCAAACCTTTGAGTTAACTCATTTTATTTGCAGAAACCGACTGCACTTATTGGCCAATTGGCATGTGTTTATAAACTAATATTTATAATGTTTATGTAATGCGAGCATATTGGTCCTGAGAATTATTTTGCTTAAGTCCATGAAGAAAAACCTACTGATTTATGCAAAGTCATTAAAAGCATCAATTCAACTCAAATCTCTTGCAGATAACAGGAACACACATTCATGTATGATTGAAATTATCAAAGAGATTTGCACTGCATCAGTAACATCAGTAAAGCAACAAGAAGCATAACATCAGTGCTTTTCTGTCCATCCTTGACTTAAACACAGGCTCTACTCTCCAGCACAATGGTAACCCACAAAACACAACAGGAAGTTGACTGTTAGGTTTTACAGTATTTTGCTGTTTTTTTTCTCGATTTTACGTGAAATACCAGCAGCTGTGGTTGCCAGTAATCTACTGTTTTTTACAGTTTGCATCCGTAAATTAAATTAACAGTATATTTCTGTTAAAAATACATTTCACAGTGTGTTTTTTTGATCACATACATTTAACCCCTTTAATCCCACAGCAAAATCCTCAGTTATAAAGAGCACTTGTATGTGTCCACACTACAGAGTGAAGCAGTGATGAAGTTAATGAGATAATTAAGTGACTAATTAAAAGAGGATTGAGCATTAGTGATGAACACCTGCTGTTAACAAGCAGAATCACTGAAGGAAAGAGAAACAAGACCAGAGAAACACAACTTACAGCCAAAGCCAAAGATAAAAACAAATGAAAATAAAACACATTAAATTTATCAAGATCTCAGCAACAGAAGTTCAAAGACAAAATCTAAAGATGGCTGCACACTTGTTTCTCGGGTGCATAAGGTCTATAATTCACACCTTTTATATTTTCGATATTTATAACAAATGGGCTCACACAAAATATACCATAATTTAAATGTAACATTCAGGTGTTAAACAATATGATATATCGCAAAGAGAACATTTTAGAATGATTAGACTGTCAGCGATAAAAGAGAAGCACAGCTGCTTCAGTTGTCTCTCTGGAAGCAATCCAGTCTCTAGTACCATAGCCACTCTCATTGAAACCCGTAAAGTTCCCAAACTGTTTAGGAGCAGCTTCAGGAAAGTGTCCACCTCCACCAATACAGAACTGAAACAATACAAGTATGTTACCAACAAAACATATGCATTTCTTCATATAACATTAGTTTCCTTTCAGTCGGTCACTCTCGACATCACGTCGGGACCGACGAATGGGAATCTCGCCAGAGAGACCAACTCACTTAGAGTGTACAATATATATGTATATATGTATGCATAATATATAATATACTAAACGAGCCAATGGACATTGGTATGCGGAATTCAAATTTGGCTGCCACACCCGCAGCGCAGGTATAAGAGGCAGCAGGTGCACAGCATTCATTCATCTTTTCGCTTCGGAGCCAAGTGGTGGTGCATCACAACTGCTCTTTTCTCTTTGAGTGATTGCAAAGCGAGTGCAGGCATTACGGCAGACAACAGCGGTGGTCACGGTCTCACCGGAATTATCCGGCATGCAGACAGCCACACCAAGAGTGTGCGGTGGCCAGCTCCCCTGCGTGCTTCAGCACTAAAAGAGCAATCCTTAAAAGAGCAACACGGGTGATTGGGTCTTTTTAAAGATGTCTTATCACCCGTGCATTTCTGGATGTGGTCATTACCTGGCTCCTCAGGATGGTCACGATCGCTGCCTTACATGTCTGGGCATTAAGCACGCTAAGTAAGCTTTCATGGATGGTGCATGTTCTCTGTGTGGGGACATGACCATCTCGGAGTTGAATAAAAGACTCCGCTACGTCAAACGTGGCGGAGTCCCTCGGCCTCTGCCACGATTCAGCGTTCGTCCTGGCACCTGGGAAGTCGCTGCATCCGGTGGAGTCAGAGGTGATTTGAGGATCATGGTGAGGGCTTCTCCAGAGGAATTTCCTCACCCCTCAAGCGCTCCACAGCCGGTGGAGCTGCCATGGGTGCACGCTGGGCCCTCTACAGAACAGAGTGTACCGCTCGTATCCTTCGGTGCTCCCCCTGACGACCAGATGTCGATCGCTGCTTCGGAGTGCGAGCTCTCTCTCTCCGGGGATGACGACTCGGCTGCGTTGCTCCCTTCGGGGAGAGTGGCTTTTCCCGAGTCAGACCCAGAGATGACGGCTATGCTTTCCTGGGCTGCCGAGAATGTCGGGCTCATGTGGAATCCTCCACCGCGTCCCGGTCCTTCAAGGCTGGATGAGTGGTTCGCCGGTGGGGGTTGCGCTGGTTCTCAGCGCCCCTCTCCATTGCCATTCTTCCTGGAAGTGCATGAGGAGCTCACAAGATCGTAGAAGGCACCTTTTACTGTCAGAAACAAATTGTGCAGCTCCTCCCTCACCACCCTCGATGGCAGGGCCGCTTTGGGGTACACGGGAATTCCCTCAGTCTGTGGCCATGCAATTGTGTCCCACGGCCGCTACCACTCTGCGGGGTGACCCGTGTCTCCCCTCGCGGGCCTGTAAGTATTTGCCAGGTCTAACTGGCAGTGCTTACAGAGCTTGTGGGGAGGCGGCCTCTGCCCTTCACACCATGGTGTTATTGCAGGTTCATCAGGCCAAAGCTCTGAGGGACCTACACGAGGGTGGTCATGACCTGGTGGTTCTACATGAACTGCGTACTGCGACTGTCTCTGGGTCGTGCGATGTCCACCTTGGTGGTCCCGGAATGCCATCTCTGGCTGTGTCCGGCCGATATGAAGGAGCATGATAAGGTGCAATTCCTGAATGCTCCTGTATCACAGACCGGCCTTTTCGGCAACGAGAGCTTTGCCCAGCAGTTCTTGGTGGCACAGAAGCAGACTGAGGCGATCAAGCACATCATGCACCGGAGGAAACCTGCTGCTTCCACTCCGGCCGCAGCCCCTCAGCCTGCTCATCGCCGAGGACGACCCCCTGCGCCCGCCCCCCCGCTCCCGCTCCCATGCAGCAGCAGCAGCCTCCCACCAGGCAGCGTCATGGAGTCGGGCGTAGGCTTGGTGGCTCCCGCGGACCATCAGACTCGGCTACGTGATTCAATTTACCCGGCGTCCCCCCAAGTTCAGGGGCATCCGGTTCACATCAGTAAAAGCTGTCGATGCCCCTCTCTTGCGTGCGGAAATTGCAGTCCTGCAAAGGGCGCGATAGAGCTGCTCCCTCCAGCCTATATGAGGACGGGGTTTTACAGCCTTTACTTCATCGTGCCCAAGAGGAGCGGTGGGTTACAACCAATCTTGGACCTGCGAGTTTTGAATCACGCGCTTCACAAGCTGCTGTTCAAAATGTTGAGAGAACAGGGTGTTCATATTCTCAACTATCTCGACAACTGGCTCATACTCGCACAATCTGGTCGCCAGGTTCCTTAGGGGGGCCAGAAGTTTAAATCCTCCTAAGCCCCTCTCCCTGCCCTCTTGGGATTTAGCATTGGTGACAAACTGCTCCCTTTGAGCATTTGGAGTCAGTCGAGTTGAAGATTCTCTCCATGAAAACCCTACTCCTGACTGCATTGGCCTCGATCAAGAGGGTGGGGGACCTGCAGGCATTTTCGGTTGATGAATCGTGCCTTGAGTTTGGGCCGGCTGACTCCAGTGCAACACTGAGACCCCGGCCTGGCTACATGCCCAAGGTTCCTACCACTCCCTTCAGGGACCAGGTGGTCAACCTGCAAGCGCTGCCCCTGGAGGAGACAGACCCAGCCCTAGCTTTGCTCTGTCCTGTACGCGCACTGCAATAGTACGTGGTTAGAACTCAGAGCTTTAGGACCTCAGAGCAGCTCTTTGTCTGTTACAGAGGACAGCAGAAGGGGAAAGCTGTCTCCAAGCAGAGGATGGTCCACTGGATAGTGGATGCCATCACCTTGGCCTGTGAGGCACAAGGTGTGCCCTGCCCACTCAGGCTGCATACTCACTCCACTAGGGGTGTCGCATCGTCCTGGGCGCTGGCTCGTGGTGCCTCGCTAGCAGATATTTGTAGAGCTGCGCACTGGGTTACTCCTAACACGTTCGATAGGTTCTATAGCCTACGTGTCGAAACGGTTTCCTCCTGTGTTCTCACCTCAAACGGGTAGTGGCACTGAGAAGCCTTGGTCAGAGTCGGCTTGCGGTGTCCATAATGCCTAGTTCTCCAGAGAGTTCCCTAACCAGACAAAACCCTGTTGAGTCCTCCAGCACTCCGGTGGCCGGACGTGGCGGAGCATACAATGCCAGGCCTTTCATCCAATGAATTCCTGAAATCTGGTGTGAGGCTAGTGCCCATATGAGTGACCCTATCGGGATCCCATATGTGTATTTCCACGGTACAGTTATGAGGGCCGTGTTTCCCCTGGCAGGCTATGCTCTGCTGTCTCGAGATGATGCAGCCTGAGCCATCTCAGAGAATTCCATGTGCAATAGGACCCTTTTGGTTTACTCCACATGAGTAAATGTCACTCAACCCCCTCTGGGAGGAGGTGACTCCGCAGCGTGCCTCTTCCAAGTAGGAAGGGCACTCTTTCTGTGTGGTGGATGCAATTTTAATTTGCCCTTTCTCTTTGAAGTGTTACAAGCTCTTGGTGCATAAAGAAGATCTGTAAAGTTGCAAAAACTAAAGTCTCAAATCCAAAGAGATATTCTTTATAAAAGTTAAGAGTCAACCAGGCCTACCTAAAACGGCTCGTTCTAACATGCCCCCACATCTACGTCACGATGGGGGAAGACTTGCATAACGCCACCCAAATGTTCACGCAAAGAAAGAAGGCGTAATTTTTATTCTCACAGTAGTATTGTTGCTGCCTCCATGTCCTGAAGACGCTGTATGCTTGGTTGTGAAAGCAAAACTACTTTGTTTGGTCTTCCTAAAGAGGACGATATCTGCTTCGTCATGCCTGGAGCTGATCTGTGCTGGTCGCTGAGGAAATACATCAACTTTCACTGTGGACGAAGCAGAGTCCAGCCCGCCTCAGCTCACTCTATCCCGGCCTCAGAGCACGCTAAGCCGGGGCTTCCCCTCACGTTAGGCCGCTGTGTTTTTCGTTGCCACTGATGATTCAAACGCGAGTTTTGGGCAGTGTGTGTGTGTGTATATATATATAATTTTTGCCATTACATTTCTGTGACTTGGATTTTGGGCTGCATGGAATGATCAGACTGGTGCGTTACGTATGTTTTGCACCCCTGCTCTTCATTTTTACAACGAAGCATGAAGTATTGCCTGTGGTGATTAACAGTATGCCACAATTTCAGTTTATAAATGGTTAGATTATTTTTTAACTCACATGCTCTGTGTGACAACCAGTTGGTTTAACGCCTGAACAAAGAGCCATAGCTGCCTTTTCAGTATTGAAGACCCTGAATGTGATTAATCCAGGCTCAAATATTTCTGAAAACAAAATCCACAGAATATACCACTGATGATGATCTGTCATGGTAGGTCCACATGCAACATCGCTTTCATTCATTAAAGTGATCTCAACAGTGAACACCAGAACTGAATAATACACAGATTTTATGACTGTTAATCGATGTAGCTAATTTGAAAAATATTTGTTTAAAGGGGTCATATGATGCTTTTTTTTAAAGATCATTATTTTGTGTATTTGGTGTAACAGAATATGTTGACATGCTTTAATGTTCAAAAAACACATTATTTTTCAAATACTGTACATTATTGTAGGTCCCCTACGCCCCGCCTCTCTCAAACGCTTCCTTTTCTACAAAGTCCCTCCTTCCGACAAGCGCAGTCTGCTCTGATTGGCCAGCTGACCCAGTGCATTGTGATTGGCCGAACACCGCAAGCACTCGTCGGAAATGTAACGCCCCTTACCATAATCGCGAGCTTCATCTTTCAAAATAAATGTAAAAACAGAGCCTGAAAGGGGAACAGTCTCCTGACAGACACAGTGATGAAGTTGGTATGTGTTTGCAGTACACAAGCAATGGTGTATTTAAATCATTTTCTTATCAAAGGCTGATTTATAAGAAACGAATGTTTACAGCTGTCTACAGTATGTTTATTGTAATCAAGAACAAAAACATTTCCATTTATTTTCTTAGGAATCTGAGAACCATCAGATCTATTCCTATCAATGGACAACCTGTTGAGGCTGCAGAACAATATATTGTACTGTTATGTAATAATTAACTGACCTATATGACTTCTTAAATGACTATTATTCCAAACCTATATGACTTAATCTCTTGTGTGGAACACAAAAGATGATATTTTGTCCATAAAACAGAAATCAGAGGGTGAAATGGGTAGTCAGATTTATATTCACTCCATTACCTCTATTTATACTCACTATATTCACTGGTCAAAATGTGGATGTTTCTTTTCTCTCACACTGCATTTCTGAGTTATATTTGACTTGAGTTTGTCTTTTGATCCACACGTGCAATGTAAGACTTCCTTATCTTTTCTCAGAAATATTGCTAGACTTCGCCCTATGCTATCCTTTAATGTGGCTTTTTAATACTTTAGTTTTTTCTCGCTTTTACTGCAATGCTGCTTCTTGCTGGGATCCCTAATAATGTCAACCTTAACAAACTATATGTGCAAAATTCAGCAGCTATAATAATAAAAAAAAAAAATTTAATATATAAAAATATTTTTTTTCTGCTTTCACTAGTCCACTTGCCTGTCACAAATGCTGTTCATAACTGTTGTTGTAAATAAAATATTTCACTCACATGTTGTACTGAGGCACTACAGCGATCTGTCATGCCACGTCAAGGAGCGTTAAAACAGCATTTATTGTTTGAATTTCCTGATAAAATAGACAGAATTTGAAAGATGAGACTGTTTTTTTAATAACAAAACACAAAGCTTATTGTGATTATTGGACAGGAGATAATGTATAGTGATGATGTAGAGGGAATATGATTAAGTTCTGCAACATGCAGTGGTTAAAATTGTATTTGTTGGGTACACATACCGAACTGAAAACATACATTTTCTGTAGTGTTACACCCCAAGAAAACATTTTAAACACCAAAACTGCATTTACCTGAAGATAAAAGTGTTGTTGTAAGGAGGGAGAACAGAGACTCTGTACCAGACACTTTTTCAATAATCAGTGTTGGGAGTAACTAGTTACATGTAACGGAATTACGTAATTTTATTACAAAATAAATGCAATTGTAATCAGTTACAGTTACTGAGAAAAAATGTGTAATGGAATTACAGTTACTTGTGAAAATGTTAATGATTACAAAGGGGGTTACTGTTACATCTCAATTTGTTTCCACAAACACACCCCCACATACAGATTTCATTGATTTCTTTTATAAATTGCAGTGGATGCCCTAAAATATGAGACACCAATGTTTCAGGACACAGAATAGGACACATGTTTATTCGATAACTCTTTTTATTTCCTATTTGGGTTTATGTATATGCTTTATTTTTTTAAGATTAACTGGGGTTTTTTCCAAGCCATTGTTAGATGCCAGTGTTTCCTGTCATAGCTATGCAAAGATTTGATTTTAAAACAGTAGCTATTAAACTATGGAACGATATTCCGGACAATTTTCAAATAGAATAGCTAATTGTATTTTCAATACCGTTTTCAATATGTGGACGCATAAATTGTGACATAACCCAAATGCAATTGCAAATCCTGCATTACCGTTTGCAAACGCACAGTGACGGCCAAAAGTCCATTTGCAGCTGTATTTGCCATGTCTTGGGAGTTAGGAGCCTGTCATGTTTAAATAGCAATATTAATAACCAGTCTGCTTTTTCACTCTCGCTGCGTCTCGCATGTAACCTGCCAAAACTCAAATGGAATCGCAATCCCTTTTGCATTTGAATTTCCGATGTCTGCATGGAAAGCTGCCAATCAATGTGAGGGTGCGGGACTTTCACATGCTTCGTTCATTGTTACCATCATCACGTTATATATCAATTTCAAAGAAAATAAATGGGAATGTTTACTTCCGGAACCTGTTGCAATTTATTGGCTTTGCAAACTCACAAACAAATGAGTGTAGTGTTTCCCACTTTGTTTAGTTAGAAACAAAAGCATTTATATCGCACAGTCTACGGATCCAAAACCTCCAGTACGCCTGAGGAATGGTACGAATGATGCAGATTTGAGTAGTCAAAAAACCATGAGCAGTCTGTTTCACGAACTATGTAATCGTTACAGATGCTACAAACGATGCGAGGTTGTGTTGTAGAACTTACGAGAGACCGTCTCTTTGCAGTCTTTCATAAGCCAGCAGCGCAACATCTCTCACAACCACCATCAGAAGATGATCCTGGAGTACCGCAAACATCGCCAAAGAGAAGCAGCTGCAAGCCAACATCCAGTGCGAAGAGAGAGTCGAGAAAAAGCGCTTCCTGCTCAAAATGCAAGATGAAGAGTATGGCAAACAAATCGAGGAATCACTTCTCGAGGTTGACTTTATTCTGTTCGTTGTACATTGCTTCAGCTGTTCAAAAAGAGCTGCCTGGTCTCGTTTTTGTTTATTTGTTAATCCCCATTATCTGTGCCCTACTGTTTACTTTCCTGCCATACAAAAATATGAACATATCTTTAAGAAAATGCATGAAACATACACTGAATACAGTATATTCTAAATCTAAACATATATGTAACATTACAATTTAATTTGAAAATATAAATAAAATCAATGCAAAATGTGTGTTTTAGGCAGAAGAGGACAGACAGTTCAGAGAGAGGCAGCTTGAACAGGAAGAGAGGCCAAGGAGCCTGCTAGAATTAATAATGAGAAACTCCGAGATGAGAAGATGAGGCAGTACATTAAAAAGACCGGAGAGCTTAATGGCACTACAGGTGCATCTCAAAAAAATGAGAATATCATGGAAAAGTTCTTAATTTTTTGTAATAAAAAAAACAACAACTTTCTTATATTATGGATTCATTGCACACAAACTGAAATATTTCAAGAGTTTTTTTGTTTTAATTCTGATGGTTACGACTTAGGAAATGTAAAAATTCAGTATCTCAAAAAATTTGAATATTTCATTTTGAGCTTGATTAGTTTGATTAATTTTGAGTATAAATACTGGGTACCTCCTGGCCTAGTTTAGAACATGCAACCACAATTATGGGGAAGACTACTGACTTGACAGTTGTCCAGAAGATGATCATCGACACCCTCCACAAGGAGGGTAAGCCACAGAAGGTCATCGATGAAAGGGCTGGCTGTTCATAGAGTGCTGTATCGAAGTATATTCATAGTAAGCTGACTGGGAGGAAAAGGTGTACAAGCAACAGGGATGACCGCAGCCTTGGGAATATTGTCAGGAATAGCCGATTCAAGAACTTGGGAGAGCTTCACAAGGAGTGGACTGAAGCCGGAGTCAGCGCATCAAGAGCCACCACACAGATGTCTTCAGGAAATTGGCTACAGCTGTCACATTCCTAGAACCAAGCCACTCCTGAACCAGAAACAACGTCAGAACCATCTTACCTGGGCTAAGGAGAAAAACAACTGGGCTGTTGCTCAGTGGTCCACAGTCCTCTTTTCAGATGAAAGGACATTTTGCATTTAATTTGGAAATCAAGGTCCCAGAGTCTGAAGGAAAAGTGGAGAGGCACAGAATCCAAGTTGCTTGAATTCCAGTGTGAAATTTCCGAAGTCAGTGATGATTGGGGTGTCATGTCATCTGCTGGTGTTGGTCCATTGTGTTTTATTAAGTCCAAAGTCAATGCAGCCATCTACCAGGAGATTTTAGAGTACTTCATGCTTCCTTCTGCTGGCAAGCTTTATGGAGATCCAGATTTCCTTTTCCAGCAGGACTTAGCACCTGCCCACACTGCCAAAACCACTTCTTCTAACTGGTTTGCTGACCATGATATTACTGTTCTTGATTGGTTAGCCAACTCGCCTGACCTGCATCCCATAGAGAATCTATGGGGTTTTGTCAAGAGGAAGATGAGTAACATCCGACCAAACAATACAGACGAGCTGAAGGCCGCTATATTTGTGAATCTTTTTTTGATTGATCTTTGAGAAAATATTCAAATTTTTTGAGATACTGAATTTGAAATTTTCCTAAGCTGTAAATTGTAACCATCAGAATTAAAACAAAAAAACTCTTGAAATATTTCAATTTGTGTGCAATGCATCTAGAATATAAGAAAGTTTGCTTTTTAGAATTAAATTACAAAAAAATAAAGAACTTTTCATGATATTCAAATTTTTTGAGAGATGCACCTGTATATAGCACTGCATAATGTTTTTATAGGTTTACCATTTATTAAGCGCTGTGTTTTATTGGCAGCATTGAGCTTCGAGAGCTAGAGTTAAAGCTCAAGTCTGCATACCTGAACAGAGAACGGGCAGCACAGATGGCAGAAAAGGAATCCATGCGATATGAGACAATGGTAACTGTGTGATCTGCAAATGTGTGTCTCTTATTTTGTGGTTTTGCTTATTGTGAGTTTACATCTTATCAGCGACAAGAGACTGCTGTTGCCCGTAAGATGAAGGACGAGCATGAGCTTGCAGAGCTGGAGAAAGAGAAGCAGGAGCAGAAGAAGTATGAGGAGGTAGTGCGTTACCAGCAAGAACTTGAGCGGCAGCTTGAGGAGAAAGACTGCAAGACACAGGAAGCCTATGAGGAGTTTCTTAAAGAAAAACTCATGGTGGACGAAATAGTGCGGAAGATCTATGAGGAAGATCAGAGGTAAGTGTGTTCTTTGTTTTCCCGTTTTCCTGAGTATAATGTTTTCTACTTCATTTTCAGAAATTCTGGAGAAAGCAGACAACATCATCTGTTTTAGATGAGCTGGTAAAATGGATGTAGGATGGTTTGAAACTGACAAACTTCATTTACAGGGAGCTTCAGTTACGACTTGAGAAAGTGGTGGCCACTCAGAGATACATTGAAGATTTTAAAAAGCAGCAAGCAGAGTGGAGACATTTAGAGCGAGATAAGGTGGAAGCGGAGAACAGGCACATCACTGAGTTTGCCCACTACCAGCAGAGGAAGGAGGAGGACAGGATGGCCAAAGTTAGAGAGCGAGAACAGGCCAAAGAAACCCTGCACAAAATGGTACATGACAGCTCACCCTCTGCGCCGTTATGTAATCAAGATTCAAGTATTAATGTGTTCTTCCTTTCCTTCTTATTTAGCTCTCTAGCAGATCGAGATGGAGAAAAGAGAGTGCGAAAAGGTGGAGCGTGTCCGTGAGGAACTTCACTTGGAAGAGCAGGCCGAGGCTGCAAGACGACAGGAAATTGTGAGAACTCTCTTACAGTGTCTCTTACTACATCTCACTTTACTGGATACACTTTGTTAATTTTTACAAAGAAGACACAGGTTAATCTTATGCAATGTTGCCAGATCTCAGAAAACAAATTTCTAGTCCAAAACCTGCCCAAAAGTAATGAAAACTAGCCCAGTTTTTTCCTGTGTCCAATCACAGTTGACAGATAAAGGGCCTTAAAATAAACATTTAGATTTTATTTATTCTGTGTTTTTTTTTTATTTGGATAATTTTAGCTAGACTAGTTTTTATGCGGTATGTGCACATTTATTATTTAATCTGAATACCGATACCTACTTTCACTTCCCCAGTTCTTTTAAAACTCTAATCTCATTCAAGACTATTATTAATAGCCTACATACTCTTTTGTTTCACTCTTCTACTCTCCACATTCACTCTTGGTTTTTCTACACACAAGCATAAATGCACAATTAATCTATAATGGCAAACTTTATTTACCTGCTTTCAAATTCCTGATGTGTGTGAAACTTGTGTCTAAATGTAACCTCTAGTAAGCCGTTTGGTGGCTGCAGTACATTATAAAAGTGGCCCTGGCAACACTAACCTTATGATGCCTATCTAGAAATAGTCCCAGTCATATTTCAGTTAACCAAGAAAATTAAGCATATTTCAGGAGCATGTACATTTACTATTTCTTTACCATCATGTCACTTACAGGAAGAGATGGAGAAGAGGATCCGGCAGCGGCTAGAGCTGCAGCAGACGTGTCAGGAGATGATGGCCTTCAAGCAGTTGCACATACAAGCTGAGAAAGAGGAAGAGGAGGCCTTTAGACATATGATGATGGCCAAGTTTGCTGAGGATGACCGCATTGAGCAGATGAATGCCCAGAAGCACCGTATGAAACAGTTGGAACACAAATGTGCTGTGGAGAAGCTGCTGGAAGAAAGGAGACAGCAGTATCTGGCTGTACAAGTAAGACTCAAAGCCACAAATCAAGCATGCAAATGTGCAGACATTAGATCCATTAGTTGCTTCTGATTAAGACTATACCAATAACCGCTGATTGTACAGATGACATGGAATGAATGAATCTAAATATTCAACAGGAGAGGGAGGAAGAGGAGCGAGCTATGGAGAAGGAGAGAGAGGCTCAGCGGCGAAAGATCATTGAAGAGGAGAGACAGAGGCTCCTAAAACAGCATGCAACGAAACTGCTGGGATACCTACCAAAGGTGAGAACACCACACCATAGTGCAGACACTCGCACACATTTCTCACGTGATCAGACTCATTACTTAGAGAATGTATTTTGTTGTAATGCAGCATTTGTATGTTTTCTTATTTTCCTTGTTTTCTAGGGTATGTTCAAAGAAGATGACCTGGAGCACTTTGATGAGGATTTCAGAAACAATTTCAAACAACGACAGGCTGATATTTTCTCAGATGAGGGTTGGGGAGATGATTCCCAGTAGGGTAATTCCTGTCATGGACACCACATGGCGCTGTTTTTAAATCCAATCTGGTATACTTAACAGTGCATTATAAACTGTTAGGTACGTCTGCCACTTCCACAAACTATTGAACAACTTTCATGCATGACACAAATGTACCTTTATCTTGAATAAATGTATACAGTATATTCAAACTAACTGAATAGTGTGTTACTTTGTAACTGTAAATAGTATAATGTTAAACGTATTGCTCTTATGTAAAACTTATATTGGCCTCCAAAAGATACTACCTATTAAACAGATGTGAAAATCTCCTATAATGAATTTGTCACGTTATGTAACCATTTAGTGTTCATACTGGGTTATACATTGCTGTTCCCTCTTTCCTGAACTGATAAAGTTAAATTTCACTTTTTGTAGAATGAATTCAAAAGAGGAATTCTAAATGAGTTCACCATTTGTAGACTAGACTTGGTTAGCATTCCTCATGCAAGCATTTCCTTTCCTCTGAGTGATTTCGTTGCTTCCTAAGAAAGAACTGGATATGGTTGATGATATGGTTGGCAGGCAGTATATCATACGAGCAAGAATTTAATCAAATGTGACTGCTCATGTACAGTCAAGTCTGTCAGTGTCTCTACAGCTGTCAGTCATTCTGTTCGGTTAGTCCATTACATTGGTCTGGCTGCTGTCATGGCCGTACAATTCATCCATTTAAGTGTTGACTGTTATATATACCTGCACTATGAAAATGCCAAGCCTCTCTTGTAACTGCTATTATGAAATTCCCTCAAAAAATTGTTAGAAACATGCTAAAATGCAGTACATTTCAAAGTAATCATATAATGAATTTAATTGAAAATTTCAATGAATTGATCCCCCAAACTTTAATGCAACATCAGCATTAGAAGTTCATTTTCTAAACCTGGCAAATTCAGTTTTATTAGATCACCACATACTCTTCTCACAACACTGATAATAAAAGCTCCTTTGCTTTCTGCATGATGCATTCTGTTCTCTTAATGATGTTCTAGAAATTGCCTCTGAGTAGTTGAGAGGTACTGTATAATGTTAAAAACGGAAAGGTCAGTAAACCTTTTTATGTGTCTTGCAACTAATTTCCTGTGTCATACAGCTTCAGCGTTGAAATGTCAATACCAAGCTAGCACTGGTAATAAGCCAATAATTTACTGCAGTATGATTGTTGAAAGTCTCAAAAGCATGTTGTCAGTCAATATTGTTACAATGTTGGATGAAGTTTTGAATGAGCATAAAAAAGACGAGGATCATTCAAGATCATTTCCTTTCCTTTGGATGGATTGGCTCTTGTAATATTTATGTACACTACTAGTCTCTTATGCTCACCAAGGTTGCGTTTATTTGATCAGAAATACAGTAAAACAGTAATTTTGTTACTTTAAATTGTAATAATAATATTACAATTTAAAGTAACTGTTAAAATAACTGACTACAACAGTCCTCGGTGTCACATGTTCCTTCAGAAATCATTCTAAAATGGTAATTTGATGATCAAGAAACATTTATTATAATCAATGTTAAAAACAGTTGTGCTGCTTAACATTGTGGAAACCATTAATGAATAGAAAGTTCAAAAGAACAGCACTTTTTTAATTAGAAATCTATTGGAACAGTATGTATGTCATTACTTCACTTTATGAAACAGGAAGTCCTCTTGGTTTCCTCCAGAGCTTTGAAAAGATTATGATGGAATCATATACCCCTCTGTCCTGTCACGGCCCTGTTTTGCACTCCATCAACCATACATAAGAGCGTGCCAGATGCACATGCAGCATGCTGACGCACATGTTTACCCCTGGTCACACAAATGAGCTCTCAGAGCTTCTGAGCTATACACGTTCATTTCTTCCTTTCTTTGTATATCAATGAACATTTGCGTTTAAATAACAGATATAAAAGGTCAACATAAAAATCTACAGTCTCATAAAGTTTGTAGACCGTGCCTCCAGTGCCTCGCAGCTCAGTTAAACCACTAATGAGAGTTACCTAGTTCTTTTTCCCAGCACTGGAACAAATCTAATTGGTCCACCTACTGTAATGGATTTTCTTACTAGGCTGGTCAAATATTTCTTACGACTGTCATCTTTCAACTGAAGCTCAGTGATCATGACCAGACTTAATCTTTCCTGACATTGTTCTGCATCACATAACTTGTCTTGCTCACATGGGAGGGCAGGAAGCACTAATACCTAGAAGGAACTTCAGGTTGTTTGACAGACCAATGAACTCACAATATGTATCATAGCTTACTCTATCATTGCCTTTTCCTCGCAACCTAGATTGAAGGGTTCTTCCTGTTGCTGAGTCGGAGTGCAGATTGAATTGTCTCAGAATGAAGTCTCTGATTGCAGAAGCTGTGTGTCTATAGTGAAGCTTATGCTAATAGACCAGACTCCAGTGTTGCATTGGATTAGTCTGAGCATGATTTGACTTGGCTCAATCATGCTGTACGTCACCGGTTCTGCACAAACACCATTATCATATATGGCCAAAAGGAAATGAACGTAAATCTCAAAAGTAAATATAAGGTGTACATGCTAACCCTATTAAGATACATGCATCTTTAGATGGAGTTTTCTTTTTGACCCCCAGATAGCTGTTACCACCAAAAAGCTCAAGCATTTCCTGTGCCTTACCTCTAAATGAGTTGCGGTTATATGAATGAGATTTTCTTTGAGTCATAAAGTACAAAGCATTTCGATTTGCTCACATCTTGCTTTTCAACATTTTAATGATTAATGATTTTCAACATTTTAAGGAAATTGGTTTGCAAAGCTAAAGATATTCTACAGTTGCACTAAATAGTGCAAAAAATCTCGACATGCTGTTGGAACTGGTATAAACTGGCTGTGTTTCAATAGATGGTGAGTCTCTCACTTCATAAAGCCTAATGAGATGTGTACTTATGGGCTACCTTACAAAAGACTGTCTGTGTGTCCCCCTGAGGAGGGGTATGGAGGTCTTTCAGATCAATGACCAAGCAGTGGGAGGCACAGACAATGGACCAATAAAGCACAGAAGTAGCGTGAGAACGTCTGAATAAAAGATTAGTCATGTTGTTTGGAAATGGACGTCGTACAGCAGTACCTAATTATATTGCGTTTGAGCTAATTAATGCTGGTGTGAGCTTGTAAACAGACATTGCTCATAACTACCACATCATTATTAATCTGAGCCGTGCTCATTGCCGTGCTTGTATTATTTTCCATGTTTCTCCCTTTGGAACAATTCACCCCCGGACTAGAACTATAGTGTGGACTGGGGCCTTTGGTTTGGAGATAACAGGAACCAGTGACAAGCACATTCCGAATCAGTCGTCGCCAGTTAATCTAGGCCTGCTGCCGTGTCTTATTAGACCGGTATCCACATCACTTCATCACTGGTCTTTCCGCAGAGGTGTGGAAATAAAGCTCACTGATCCCAGACCAACCTTGGAAAGAGTAAATAAATAAACGAATGTCAACAATATGAACCAAATGAAAGATTGGGTGTGTTTAAATGCCAAGGTCTACGACATGATTTTTATGAATCTTTTAATGGATTATCAGGCAATAGTGCTGAAGCATATCAGCACAGAACCATTGTGTGTTCTTCTGTGTTTGTGATCTTGATCAACTACTTATAGGCTGGTAATTCATTGACATTTTGTAACTTCAATCAATAACACATATTACTGTTATAGATTAAGGAACATTTTCAATAGCACAAGTGCAAAAATGTTTATTATGGTCTGACTCTTCAGGGTGAGGCCTAACCAATATGATATAGATAATTATCAATATAAGCAAAATAAGCAGTACAAAAGAGACTGGGGCTTGTTGTCACTGTGGTATCTCGTTAACCTTAAGGTTTTCTAGGCTATGTGTTTTACTAATTTGTAGTTTAAAACGTACTTGAATTATATCAATTTTGTGAAAATAAATACAGATATCCAACTTTTTTTTTTTTCTGTAGATCTTGAGAAAACAATTGAACACAATAACAGTAAACTGGCATATATTCAGGCAGTAAACTCTAAAGGGCAGTATGTATCCTGTTTGCTCCTATTTTCCGTTCTATCAATAATAACACAAGTTTTTGTTTTCCCCACTTTATTTTCCTTTTTTTAATTATTATTAATGTATCATAATGATCTAACGGTCGAATAGTTATCGGTTGCTGAACCTTTTCCAGTGAAATTCTTCTTGCTGGGCTGGTCAGTACGGACTTTCCAGAGCCGGGCGCTCCTCCCCCTCCCCCGCCTGATCGCTTTATAAATCCAGAGAGAAAACATCATTATCAGACTGACAGAAGCGTCTCTCTGAGCCACGCATCTCCATATTCTACTATAAAAACAGAAGCACCCATCCATGCTCTCCAACGAGCTTGACGGACCGCGTCGAGGACGCTCTTTTGACTCCATCAATAAGAGTTACGAAGAGAAGCAACTCAACAATGAGGTAAGAAGAACTTTTGACATATATTCAAAATGCTAACATTTTTGCTAATATTTTTATATATCAAAATGATAACAATTTTTGAATACGGGGAGAAAAGTGAGCTGTCAGAACGGATGATACAATTTATTTTGTTGCGCTGATCGTCCTAAGAAATTAAAGGGTGCAGTACAATCATCAATTACTGATGTTTAACGTCTCAAATAAAGGAATAAAATATATTTTTTTAATGTTAATTCTTTCCAAAAACTTTCATAAATAACATCATTAAATATTATATTTACTTAACATAATTAATGTGCATTTAAATAATTATGATAAAACTTTCCACACATTATTTTTTTTATTTTTGAATGCGCATGAACTTCTGATCTGTTGTGCATTGTATACTGCAAAATGGTCGTTTGTTAATGTCATTCATTGGCTTTTACATGCAGTTGCTGTCCACCACATAGTGCTGGTCTAGTCATATATAGCCTATAGCCTAGCCTAAATTTGAAAGCATAATGCATCCTACCCAACCTTTTGAAAATAATGATCTTTACATGTCATTTGCCTGTGAATAACGATTTCCTATTTGAAAAACATGTCAAAAACAAACAGAAGTTCACTCACACGGGAGATTAAACATCTGCTGTAGTAAAGAGATTGTCATGCTAATGTGAAAAGACACCTGAGGTAAAACCCAATGATACTGATTATAATCTCTCTCTCTCTCTCTCTCTCTCTCTCTCTCTCTCTCTCTCTCTTTCTTATTTATTAAGTTGAACAAAACAACTTTTCATAAGACAGACGAGAACAAAGACAAGATACGTTCCTCCAAGAGAGAACATGCCGCAATTGTCTTCTCTCTAAAGAATGAAGTCGGAGGGCTTGTGAAAGCATTAAAATTATTTCAGGTACATTCATGTTTTCCCTTCTTTAAATGTTGCCAGTCTTTCTTTCTTTCTTTCTTTCTTTCTTTCTTTCTTTATTACATCTTTGATTATTTTCACTATTTTCAGTTTCAGTAGAATCATGTTATACATAACTGACTCATAAAAAAGGCATTAATGGTTAAATAGCTAGTTGTTTAGTAATTCCAGTTAAAGCAATAATAAACAATAACTTTGAAATCCTATAATGGAAAGTATGCACTGTGCCACTGTCCAAGAATGAAGTGAATTTATAGATACTGTATCAAGATCCACCTCCTTCCATGCCACTGCAGTGTAAAAGTTATCACACTCTATAAATCTGGAATGTCTTCAAATATATCCATTATACAAATGAATGTATTAATGTACAAATGTATTTTGAATAAATATTATTCAAACAGAAAATATTCCATTTAAATTTAAAGTGGGCTAAATGACATATTTTCATTCATTATAAACAGGACAGCCAGGTAAAGCTTTTGCATATTGAGTCACGTAAGTCCCGGCGGCGTAACTCAGAGTTGGAAGTACTGGTGGATTGTGACAGCGATCGAGAAACTCTAAAAGATATCGTTCAGCTGCTTCGCAAACAAACAAGCATCATAACCATGGACTCACCTGATAAGTTCTGGACTCCTGCAAACGGTACTGTGTTTTACTCCTTCATTAAATAGATGAGTATTGCACAGAAATGTGTGTATAAATCTTGTGTAACACTGTGTAAATACATTATTAAGAACTTGCTGAGGTGCCTTGGTTCCCCAAGAAGATCTCAGATCTGGATAAGAGTGCCTGTCGTGTTCTGATGTATGGTTCAGATTTGGACGCGGATCATCCGGTCAGTATTGTCTTACATTTTGCTAGAGAACTAGGCAATAGAAATTCACTGGTAATAGTATTTATGTCATGATCATTTAGCACTTTTCAGTATTTGAGCTGCTAAAAAAATTCCATGACCTTATGTATGTATTTGTTCCTATATGATTTCAGGGATTCAAAGACAACATTTATCGTAAGAGAAGGAAATATTTTGCTGATCTTGCCATGAGTTACAAACAGTACGTTTAACAAAAAGGTTTACATTAATTCCACATATTTATCTTTAATATTGACATGATTCTCTCTCATTCCGCAGTGGAGAACCTATACCACGTGTGGAGTTTACAGAGGAAGAGGTGAAGACGTGGGGTGTCGTTTTCCGGGAGTTGAATAAGCTGTACCCCACACATGCCTGTCGAGAGTACCTAAACAACCTGCCTCTGCTCACCCAGTTCTGTGGCTACAGAGAGGACAACATACCACAGCTGGAGGACGTGTCCAACTTCCTGAGAGGTGAGACTGAACGCACACAATCAGTGCACACACAGAGATAAAGTATGTGATGCATTTTAACTTTACAATTGCTACAATACAAGCTGACGAGAAGTATTAGTTGTGTCACCAGCAGAGGGCAGTAGTTATATGGCTGCTGTATGTGTGTTTCAGAGCGAACTGGCTTCACCATTCGCCCTGTTGCTGGGTACTTGTCACCGAGAGACTTTCTAGCTGGTCTGGCCTTCAGAGTGTTTCACTGTACACAATATGTGCGTCACAGCTCAGATCCTCTCTACACTCCTGAACCGTGAGTACAAAGCATACTGTATATCCCTTTATCTCTTCAGGCCTGTTTATTGACACAATCTTTTGAAATAGGCTTTTATGAAGCAGTACCCATTGTTGAAGCAACACCCACTGTCTGTCACACCTGATGCATTAACATGCAGAAATGAAAACAAACACATCACCTCGTAATCAAACTGAATCCAGATGATTTAAGCAGTTTATATTTTGCACTTTGGGGTTTGGGTTCCATTCTTGGGTGAATCAACTTCATGGATCAAGGTTAAATCCCTTAAATCATTTAATTTTGTTGCAATTTGTAATATTGAATAAAAGGTGATGTATTGCAGCATGTTAAAATTTTAGCATTGATTTAAAATGATAATTTTAACCTATTTACAATCATTTGGCATTAAAGGCACAATATGTAAGATTTTTTTATTAAAATATCCAAAAACCACTAGAGCAGTGTTATATATTTTGCTGACTTGTGTACTTATATTATCCCAAATGTTTCAAAGAATGTTTAAAGTAATTTTAACTAGTGACACGGAGTGTGTCCATAGTGTCGCCTGCCATTGACGTCATAACCCCTCGATTTCCGGTTTTGTTTTGTAGAAAACATGGAAACACCAAAGACGCTTTAATATGTTCTGTGTTTTAATAGACCGGTGACGACCGCACAGAGCAGCATTATAACAGAACTGTCAAACGTATCTAGTATGATAAAACAGAGCTGCTTTTCCCCCACATACACACGACCGGAAGGAGCGGAAGCGGTCGACTGTGGCATCATAAAAGCTCCTCTGCTTTCGAGCCGTGTGTCGCGCTCGTTCAGCGGCCTCGTTTCACTTTGACGGCTTTTAGCCTCACCCTGCTTCTTTCTACTACATTAATAAATCATTAGCTCATCCATGAACATGATTTCTGCCCGAGTCCCATCGGATTGCATCGGCTGTGGGGATGAAGATGACAACTCCCATGATTCCACACTCAGTCACGGCGTCATCAAACTACGCCTTTGCCTCTTTGTTTATTTTGAATACGTGCCCTCCAGCGGCGAAAAATTACATATTGTGCCTTTAAGCATTGTTGCAATGTTTTTTCAGTGTTGAAACAACAACTCGCATTCTTTCAACCACATTTCAATGCTAACTCATTCACATGATTTCAGAATGATCAAGTTTGCAATAATTCTTAATAGCCAATGCTCTCAATAATCATTTTATATTTATGGCAGTTATTAAAGTACCCCTATTATGGTTATTTAAAAGTCATACATTAATATTTGGCGTCTGCTAGAGTACATTTACATGATTTCAAATTTAAAAACTTTTTTTTCCATACTGTACGTTGCTGCAGGACCTCTTTTTACATCTTTTTACACCCATCTCTGAGTTTGCTCTGAGTGGTCAGCTGGCCCAGTCTGTTGTGATTGGTCAATTGGGTTTTTAGCTTCCAAGGCCTCATGAGCAACTGTAAACAGTATTATATCTATGGTAACTGTGGCGTCGGTATTGGTATAAATTGGTATACGTTTTTTTTTTTTTTGGTGATGTAGCAGAGTAATGGAAATAATGGCAGGACTACAAACAAAGTGTTTTAGGCAAGTGTTTTCTACTGGAGAGATTATCTCCATTTGGTGTGGACTTTGTTGTGCTTTATCTTTGCAGATGGTTTGCATGAACAAACAGATTTATTACATATTAAAGGAAAGGTAAAATCATAAAAAGCATAACGGTGCATTTTAAAATAAGTACTCAATGTAGTAATCCAGAAATCACTCAGAAATCAATAATTTTCTGCACTGCTACAACTCTAAAGCAGAAACAGTGTTAACATCAAATCTTTATGTCGAGTCACTTACACACTGTTTGCATATGTCTTGTGAACTAGGCCTTATTCAACCTTATTCGATAATTAAAGAGATCTTGTCTGTGTTTTTTAGGGACACATGTCATGAGCTGCTGGGTCATGTTCCTCTGTTGGCCGAACCCAGTTTTGCACAGTTCTCTCAGGAATTAGGACTGGCTTCTCTCGGGGCATCTGATGACGCTGTGCAGAAGTTAGCAACAGTATGTATTTCTTACATTTAGCTATCCTGCTGTTTACACAGTATATAGGCATAAAGCCTTTATTGTTTGCACTAGTTTTGATGGTTGGTATGTTGTTGTATGTTCCATTGCAGTGCTATTTCTTCACAGTGGAGTTTGGCCTGTGTAAGCAGGAGGGTTCACTCAGAGCATACGGCGCTGGGCTTCTCTCTTCCATCAGCGAACTTAAGGTAGATACACATTATCAGATTTAGAATTATAGATTACAACTATAATCTTTTTATGTTTAATATAATAATTAGTTTCAACAATAAATATGACTAAATTGCTAGACTAAATGTCTTTAAAAATACCAAAGCTGCATTCATTTGATCAAAATACAGTAAAACAAGAATATTGTGAAATATTATTACAATATAAATGAACAGTTTTCTATTTAATATATTTTAAGCTGAATTTTCAGCAGCCATTTTTCAGTTTTCAATTTTTGCATGATCCCTCTAAATCATGTATAAAGTATGAAAGTTCAAAAGAACAGCATTTATTTGAAACAGAAATTATACATTATAAACATTATAAATATTATTATTGTCACTTTTGATACATTTACTGCATCCATGCTAGATAAAAGTATTAATCTCTTTAAAAAACAATCTTATTGACCCAACATTTTGAGCAGTATTGTAACTGCTGTTGAATTTAACTGAAGTGAATGACTGAAACACATATGCTTTGTTTTGAAGCACTCTCTCTCAGGCTCTGCTAAAATCTTGCCCTTTGAGCCCAATGTCACCTGTAAACAGGAGTGTCTCATCACCACCTTTCAAGATGTTTACTTTGTTTCGGAGAGCTTTGAGGAAGCCAAATTTAGAATGCGGTAAATCTGTTTTTAAATACGCAACTTGTTATTTTTGCACGCCATATCATTGTTGTTTTGCTTTGACCATATATTTCCTCTATTTTATTCTTCACAGTGAATTTGCAAAGACAATCCAGCGTCCATTCTCCCTCCGGTTTAATCCGTACACACAGAGTGTGTGTGTGCTGAAGGACATGCCCAGCATCAACGACGTGGTTGAGGAGCTCAGACACGAGCTGGATATTGTAGGAGATGCTCTCTGTCGACTCAGTGCACACCTTGGCATCTGAAACCATTATGACTCTTGCTCATATTAATAGCTTTTATTCCTGCTATCTCTTATATCAAAGCACGTTACTCAACATTCAACCCTGCAATAGTATTATCTCATTATCTGCCTTCTCTGACTGCAGAGGGGAATCACTTGTAATGTCTCTGTGAGCACCTTTCCTCTGCTACTGAAAATTTGCCAAATACCACAAAGCACTTAAATATCCAAACACTTTCAGGAGAGTCTTTAAGTGCCCTTTAAATACACCAACCAGTTCAGAGTCCTTCACTGCTATTCAACCACCACCACAGCAAAAAAAGTACAGCCATCACATTATATCATGATCACTATATTCATACAGTCTATATACGCTAACCTCCACTCCACTCCAACTTCAGTCTCTGTAAATACACAGGAAACATAGAAATGATTCATCCTGTCGAGTTTATAATCTTTGAAGACAAATCTTAGGTTTGAAAAACACTGCTACAAACATATCTTGAAGCTTTCACACATTTGTGTTATAGTTGTTAAATAAACACAGTCTAAACTAAAACTGAGATGACCAGTTAAAGGCCTTTGTTGCTTTCTCAACATCAAACCTACTGTTTCTTTTAGTAAATGGACCCATTAATTTCTTACCATGAGCTGAATAATTTATTTATTGGTGTTTATGGTATAAAAACTAAATATTGCAAACAAGCATGCACCGGCCCTTTATGGCTAGCCTAAGGGCCCCCAGCGGGCTGCCAGCACAGGACCTCTGAGATTTTGCTCATTGGCATTTTGCTCATTTATAACTAAAATGTTTCACCTTTTTCTTATTATCCTGATGTGAATCTGAAACTGTGGTGTGTATATTGTGTTTTGTCTTCTGAAGACTGTAATCCTTGCTGCTTGTCCATGGCCATTCATGTTTATGCTTACTGAATGCTAATTAAGTGATTCTTATAAGGAGAGATCAAAATGTAATTATTAAATGTAAAAATGTAGCCAACTTTTATTAATTAATAATAAAAGTAAATAAATTAATAATTTGTTAGCAAACTCAATCTGAATGATACAAATGATTCGAACGGTATTATTGAAACAAAGTAGCTCATAAAACCCACACTTTTGATATATTTGTTGCCCTGTAAACATCATCATTCGCTAATAAGTGAAGTTACTGTACTCTGCAGTGTGATACTGTAGCCAGCAGAGGGCAATGCTGTTGTATTGCAGTGATAACTCAGTCAGTAAAACTGAAAGTTGACACAGTCGATAAAACTTGAAATTCAGGTAAGACGTCCCAGAGCTATGTTTGCAAAAATCAAGGCATATATTTCCTGAATTGTTTGCAAACATTTTCTCTAAATAATCGAGATAATAACCATTGTGTTGGTCACTGTGCAAAAATACAATTTTGTGTTGATTGCTTTTGGTTTGATGTAGGCTATTTTGCATGAGGAAATCACAAATATTGCTAAAATATGTAAGCAAACTGTGAACCTACAATGATGATGTGTGCACATTTGTTAGCAAACTCAATCTGAATAATACAAATGATTCGAACGGTATTATTGAAACAAAGTAGCTCATAAAACCCACACTTTTGATATATTTGTTGTCCTGTAAACATCATCATTCGCTAATAAGTGAAGTTACTGTACTCTGCAGTGTGATACTGTAGCCAGCAGAGGGCAATGCTGTTGTATTGCAGTGATAACTCAGTCAGTAAAACTGAAAGTTGACACAGTCGATAAAACTTGAAATTCAGGTAAGACATCCCAGAGCTATGTTTGCAAAAATCAAGGCATATATTTCCTGAATTGTTTGCAAACATTTTCTCTAAATAATCGAGATAATAACCATTGTGTTGGTCACTGTGCAAAAATACAATTTTGTGTTGATTGCTTTTGGTTTGATGTAGGCTATTTTGCATGAGGAAATCACAAATATTGCTAAAATATGTAAGCAAACTGTGAACCTACAATGATGATGTGTGCACGGTTGTGATTGCTAAACATCTATTTTGTTTATGTCATATGTACTACCATAATAATCCCACTAATGAGTTAATCATATGCGTTTGGAAACATTAATTTAAAGAAAACCGATACTGGGCAACGCAATGTCTGGTTGAACAAATTTGACATGAGCTGTTGCTTTGGTCTGCAGTCAGTACTGAGGGGGGGGGCGACAGAGTTACGTTCAGATGTTTTTGAAATTAAACCGGATGCCCTAGCTATTTTTTCAGCCATTCCCCTCCTTTGTATATGCATATATTCTGATCCACACTCCAGTCCAGATGGTGGCGGTAATGCACCTATAAGCTGGTTTGCCAACCGCCAACGAAACACCAAAGAAGAAGAAGATAGACGATGCGTTCCAAACGGGATATATCGCCCTCCGAAGGGCACTTCGGAGTGAAAACAATCATGGCCGCCATATTGAAAGGGTCGTTCCAAACCGAAGTGCTCAAAACTGGCCACTTCAAAGGGCCCTTCGGAACGAAGGATTTCGAAGGGTACAACTGATGGACACTTCGGGCTCCCATGATCCTTTGCATGATGAAGGCGCCTCCGTGTTGATGATGCAGAAGGGCACTTCAAGAAACAGTTGTTTGGTCCCCTACACCCTTCAACCCTTCAAAGCTCTCACTCCGGAGGGTAAACCCTTTGAAGGGATTAGGGCATGGGGATGAGCCCTTCCGAATGGAACGCAGGGTTATTCAGCCAGGTAAGTCTTGGTGCATTCCAACTTATACCAACTTATAAAAAGCATTCACGTCCTCGTAGAACTCGACTCATAATTACAACATGTGAACTGGGAGTTTTCTGAAAGCTACGATTTGTGCCACCTGACCAACTCAAATTCATTACGCACTATGTTTTGGCATTGATAGTGCAAAAGTTTTGTGTCCTAGTCCAGTGTTTCTCAACCCTGGTCCTGGGCGCCCCCCAACACTGCTCATTTTGTATGTCTCCCTTATCTGACACTCATTTCAGATCCTGGAGTTTCTTCTAATGAGCTAATGAGTTGAGGTGTGTTTGATTAGGGAGACACACAAAATGTGCAGTGTTGGGGGGCGCCCAGGACCAGGGTTGAGAAACACTGTCCTAGTCCAAGGGTGTGAAGGGTGTTCAAGGATGTTGCTATCTCCAAATTACGATATGGCGTGAATGTAGCATAATTCTATAAACATACTGATTTTAACTGAGAAATATTCTCTTCACATTATATCTCCAGACACATCTTTCTGAAATAATATGAGAGTCAAAGTGTTTCAGATTATTGGGTCATGTAGCCTACGTGGTAGAATAGAAGGTGTCTGTTCTAGAATCAACCAGGGGTGCGTTTCCCAAAAGCATTGTTAGCTAACTACCCTGCAAACATGTCCTTGCGGGGCCCATGCTGGCTTTTTGCGGGCACTGTGGGCTAGGGCAAGCCCACACCAAACCTAAACAGGCCCGGTACGGGCTTGCCCAGGGGAGCTTGCCCACAGCTTTGGGCTCACCGCAGGCTCTCTGTGAGCAGCCTACACCCAGTGTGGGCCAGACATGAGCCTGTTAATAAGAATTTTGTGGGCAGTTTTCTTCCTTACCACTAGGGATGCTAGGGTGTTTAAGGTTTCCTTGAGTAAAGCCATGTGGTAGAGAGAATTAGCAAAACAATAAAATAAAATAAAATATGAATAGAGACAGGACTATCATCCATGTATGTATATAAACAGTTGGTGGCGGTATGTGCCTACAGTGCGGAATACGCCAAAAATTCCAAAGAAGAAGAAGAAGAAAATTAGCAATAGCAAGCAGCAGTAGCCAGCATGGCTCACCTGCTGAAAACAGTGTGCTGTGTCCTGGTTGGGAAATGTGTCATTTCAAGCCCAGTCTAAACAAGCTTTTTTTTCTATTTAAAAGTGTACATTGCTGATGTTTTTTGCAGAGATGGTATGTGTATATATGGCATATGTTTGGATTGTATATATGGCATATGTTTGGATTGATGCTAAGAGTTTAAGACAGTGTATTTGTATGCATTTTAGAAGGACTCTTTATTGGTGAGGACACCACATCATGGTCCAGTTTGAATATGGATTTAAAGTTATTTTTGACGTGAGACCATAGTCTGGACTATTTTTTGATTGTTCCTGGTTAGGAAGAGTTTGGTGTTTGTGAGCTGTGGCGTGTTTTCATTACAAGAGTTTGGATTATTCATTTGCTTTCAGCCAACTTCAGCTATGGACAGTGTTTGGACATTGTTATACGACAGATAAGACTTTCACACACATCAACTTTCACATGACGAAATCCAACAATCTTACATTGTTTTGTTTGCTTTTTTTGTACTTTTGTGTATTTACATATTTGTCTATATGTAGCTGTATTAATCTGAATTTAATGTTTTCTATTTTGTATTTAATAAATCCATTGATTTGAAATCCCTTTGACTACTGTACATTTTTGACAATATAGACATTAGTTATGTGGTGACTGCATCCATTTCAGATGTATAATAACTGTTTTTCCCAAAGACTTAAGGTATAGTAGCTGAAAAGTATTTAAAGTGAAACAGATGTATTGTTATAGATCAGGGGTGCATCCTGTTCCTGGAGATCTACCTTCCTACAGAGTTCAGTTCCAACCCTGATTAAACAAACCTGTCTGTAATTATCAAGTGCTCCTTCAGATCCTAATTAGTTGGTTCAGTTGTGTTTGATCAGGATCAGGGGCCTATACCATGATAGTGGCTAAACAAACTCAGGGTTACAGGATTAGTTTTGAGTTGACAAAACCAAACCAGTCCAATCTGGCTTTGTTGGTACCATGATGCTCGCCATTAACTTTCTCTGTCAACTCAGGCTTTGATCCTGAGTTAATGAAGCATGTGCACTTGAAAGCACGACATCAGTAATGAACAGCCAATCACATTTTAACTGTGATTCACTTCTCGCAATTCACTGCCATAGATTAAAAGATTAAAAAAATATTAATTTAAATACATTTACACAGCAATGTGGAAAGAGCTGTCAGTGAAAGAGGACAACTAAAAGAAAACATCTTGCCATATCAGTGCAAGTGAAACTTGTGAAGTTAGTTTATATAGTTGATAATATATATACACAGGTGCGTCTCAATAAATTAGAATGTTGTGGAAAAGTTCATTTATTTCAGTAATTCAACTCAAATTGTAAAACTTGTGTATTAAATAAATTCAATGCACACAGACTGAAGTAGTTTAAGTCTTCGGTTCTTTTAATTGTGATGATTTTGGCTCACATTTAACAAAACCCCACCAATTCACTATCTCAACAAATTAGAATACTTCATAAGACCAATAAAAAAAAAAAAAATTTGTGAATTTTTTGCCTTCTGGAAAGTATGTTCATTTACTGTACATGTACTCATTACTTGGTAGGGGCTCCTTTTGCTTTAATTACTGCCTCAATTTGGCGTGGCATGGAGGTGATCAGTTTGTGGCACTGGTGAGGTGGTATGGAAGCCCAGGTTTCTTTGACAGTGGCCTTCAGCTCATCTGCATTTTTTGGTCTCTTGTTTCTCATTTTCCTCTTGACAATACCCCATAGATTCTCTATGGGGTTCAGGTCTGGTGAGTTTGCTGGCCAGTCAAGCACACCAACACCATGGTCATTTAACCAACTTTTGGTGCTTTTGGCAGTGTGGGCAGGTGCCAAATCCTGCTGGAAAATGAAATCAGCATCTTCAAAAAGCTGGTCAGCAGAAGGAAGCATGAAGTGCGCCAAAATTTATTGGTAAACGGGTGCAGTGACGTTAGTTTTCAAAAAACACAATGGACCAACACCAGCAGATGACATTGCACCCCAAATCATCACAGACTGTGGAAACTTAACACTGGACTTCAAGCAACTTGGGCTATGAGCTTCTCCACCCTTCCTCCAGACTCTAGGACCTTGGTTTCCAAATGAAATACAAAACTTGCTCTCATCTGAAAAGACCACTGGGCAAAGACTTTGGACCACTGGGCAAATTTGTTCTCCTTAGCCCAGGTAAGACGCCTCTGACATTGTCTGTGGTTCAGGAGTGGCTTAACAAGAGGAATACGACAACTGTAGCCAAATTCCTTGATGTGGTGGCTCTTGATGCCTTGACCCCAGCCTCAGTCTATTCCTTGTTAAGTTCACTCAAATTCTTTAATCTATTTTGCTTGACAATCCTCATAAACAATTTGAGTTGAATTACTGAAATAAATTAACTTTTCCACGACATTCTAATTTATTGAGATGCACCTGTAGGTATAAAGAGACTCAAAAATCTAAACTCAAATGTAGTCGTTTAAAGCTGTATCTATTAATTCTAAAGCTTATTTATATTCTATATTATCTGTATATATTTATGTTAATTTAAAATAAAAGATTAATCATTATTATTTTAATATGGCTTGTGTAATGGATTTAATGCTATAATAAATATATAAACAGAAGACCATGGAGTGACTGTAAAACATTAATTTCTAGTAGGATTGACAGCGGAACTAACAGATAAATCACTAGGATTAATCTTAGACTGGTTGTTAGCCTGCTCTGGAGCAGGCTAGCTGCAAAGAATAAATCTCCATAGCAACATAATTTAGCTTAATTTAGCCTGCTTTCATGCAACTGAGTCAGGGCTAAATTCAACCAGGATAACTGGAAAATCCCAGCTTAATCCCTTATCTTGCTTTTGTGCAATACCCCCCAGGTTAGCTGTGGAGCGTAAGTTACTATGGCGATGAACAATGCTAAAAGCCAAGCCACATTCATGATACCTAAAACCCAGGATTGGTGCAAACTAAACTGAAATTTACCTGGCTAGCCAGCTAATCCGGCTTCATGGTACAGGCCCCAGGTTGAGCACCCCTGTTGTAGATTAATAGTGTGGGCTAAGTGAGGGCTGCCCGTGCAGGGCCAGCACTAAGGGGCCAACGTTTTGCCAATGAACAAAAGGTCCTGCGCTGGCAGGAAACGCACCCGAGGTTCTTACTGAGCTCTCAAAAAGAGAATAAAGAAGAACTTGGGATATTTCCAAGATCTACTTTTATTACAGATGTGAATACATGTAATTAGATTACCACCTACATTTCAAGGTTTCATTTCATGCACATTATATCTTGTGATGAAGGAGATACTTGGACTGTATTTAATGGAGGAGCACTAACATCAAAGTACTCTGACTGTTTCCAGAACCGCTTCCAACAACAGAATGTTCAAAGTCCTCTGGAGATTTCAGCCACATTAAAAATCAATGATCTTCGGTTTCATAAAAATGCCATGCACTATGACAATAAAACATGTCATATTGCATTTTAAATAACATTCTGGTCTGTATGGGGTTATTTTCTGTAAATTTTGCATATATTGTGTGCATTGCACAGAGACTAAGTTAATTCATGCAGTTATTCTGTATTTGTAGACCCAATTTATGATGCACGGGTCTCTGTCAGTTGCAACAGTAGGCTACATATGTTGGTCGAAAACAATAAGTTTTCCTATCAGCATATTCACTCGCCTTTCCTATATGCATATTCTATAAACTTAGTGTGTATTTCAAGCTTATTCCAGTGGGGCAGTAAAAAATCTGTATACACACACTCCAGTGCTCCTTTTGTAGTCATAGAAGAGATAGGATGAGAGAGATAGAGAGTCAAAGGGGGCTTGGCTGCTTTACAGGGTTCCCACCAGAAGAGATATGAAAGGGCAGACAGCAAAGAGCTGTAGATGAAATGCATGCGTGTCGATGTTTCATGTGGGCATGCAGTCAGTATGCAGTCAGAGCATGCTCTCAACTCAGCACTGATAAAGATCACAGAATGACATTAATGAAAAAAGATGTTTTATCATTCATATTAAGGCATAGTAAAGGGTATAGCACATGAGCTGCTACGTTATTGGATTTGGATTTTGACATTAATATTAACAATTTAGTAATGATATTATATTCTATATAATATTAATGAGAGCATAATACCATCAAGAGAATATAATCATAATTAAAAAATTAAATAAGTCCATAACTTATATATATTTTTAAATATATATGTTAAAGTTGTTTATAATCTTTTATAATCAACTTCTTTTTCCATTTTACTCCCTATTTCTATCTCTTCATTATATCCTCCCAGAGCTCCTCTATCTCTACTGCCAGTAGTCCTAACCACTTAAGCGATTGTGAAGGCTTAATTGGTGTTCATTAAACTTTCAGGGCTGGCTGCTCATGGCAGGCCGTCCTGTGACAGCACAGGAAGATGAAGTAACAGCATGAGCAGCAGAAGGCCCTGAGCAGACTTACTGCACATGCTCAGTGGCCTTCAGCCTCATAATCAGCACAGTCACAGATAGTTCAGCTCATTACTCACCTCCGGTGAGTAGCAGAGGAGGTTATGTCCTGCATAGTGTAATGGGACCATGATTTGGGCACTACAAGTCCCAGCAGCCCCAGTGTTATATAAGGAAGTAGTGAAGTTTGTTTGCTCTTTCGCTTCCGCTTATGATTTCGGGGATGTCGTGGCGGGTTTAGAAGTTGAAAAGAATGGTAGGTAATGAGATTTGTTTGTGAGAGGTGCTCTCTCACTTCTTCGCTACTTTTATTGAGTGCATTCAGTGTATGAATTGATGTTGTGGCAGATATAGCACTTCAAAAGAATGGCAGCAGATAAGCAGTTACGTTAAATAATCTCGGAGCTTCGTCGTGAACTGAACATATCATGCACCGATTAAGGAGGTTGTAGTTTTGTAGTATTGATGACCTAGTTCTTAGGAGTTTGTTTTAATGCTATTATTCTCTTTATTTTTAGGGTTGTGGCTGGATTATTGCCTGACTGATGGTTGCCTGACTGTCCCAGTCGAAAATAGTGGATGTTAGAGGTATTGTTTAATATAAAGGGAGCTTTTTATGTTTTAAATTGTGTAGTATTTATAGTGAGTGCATTTTATTTGAATCATGTGTTTTTATATCTTCATATTCATTTGTTGTAATAGACTGTGGTTTCCCTTTTAGGATGCACGGTTACCATTTACTTTAGATTTAATACTTTTGTTATTGTTTTTTATTTATTTTGTTCTGTGAATTTGGGACCCAGAGTGTCAGAGGAGAGATTAGGCCCCAAAGAAACTGGATTAATAGTGACTGTTACAATGCTGACTTGTGTTTGTGTCACCTCCTGCATTGCCCACTGTTAATTAAGTTGTTTATTCTTTTCTTTTTTAGGTTCAGTTTTGGTTTCTTGAGCCAATGGTGGCCACTGAGTTGCCCTCACTGTGTGGATGGCGGTGGTGAGGTAGCTGGGATTGTGTGGTGGTTTGATCACTTTATCTTTGTTTTTCCTGTAGGTTTGCAGTGTGATTGCTGTGAGCTTGACTGCTGTCGGAGCTTCGTCGTGAACTGAACATATCATGCACCGATTAAGGAGGTTGTAGTTTTGTAGTATTGATGACCTAGTTCTTAGGAGTTTGTTTTAATGCTATTATTCTCTTTATTTTTAGGGTTGTGGCTGGATTATTGCCTGACTGATGGTTGCCTGACTGTCCCAGTCGAAAATAGTGGATGTTAGAGGTATTGTTTAATATAAAGGGAGCTTTTTATGTTTTAAATTGTGTAGTATTTATAGTGAGTGCATTTTATTTGAATCATGTGTTTTTATATCTTCATATTCATTTGTTGTAATAGACTGTGGTTTCCCTTTTAGGATGCACGGTTACCATTTACTTTAGATTTAATACTTTTGTTATTGTTTTTTATTTATTTTGTTCTGTGAATTTGGGACCCAGAGTGTCAGAGGAGAGATTAGGCCCCAAAGAAACTGGATTAATAGTGACTGTTACAATGCTGACTTGTGTTTGTGTCACCTCCTGCATTGCCCACTGTTAATTAAGTTGTTTATTCTTTTCTTTTTTAGGTTCAGTTTTGGTTTCTTGAGCCAATGGTGGCCACTGAGTTGCCCTCACTGTGTGGATGGCGGTGGTGAGGTAGCTGGGATTGTGTGGTGGTTTGATCACTTTATCTTTGTTTTTCCTGTAGGTTTGCAGTGTGATTGCTGTGAGCTTGACTGCTGAGAGGACACTTTTGCTCTTGTGCCACTTCTGTCTTCACTTTCTAGGTAAACTGTGGCCATCTATTGTTGGTTTTCTTTTCATTGTTTCTTATTTTTCTTTTAATTTTTTTCTCATGTGGGTATTTGCATCAAGTATTGGTGATGTGGTGTTTTAATATTTTTGACCTGTCTGAATAAAAATGTGCCTGTTGATTTTAAAGTCACCTCATGGCCCCTTTGGCCTGTTTACTACTGACTTTTAAAGGTCATCCCACCACAATAGGAAGAAGTCCTGTCGTCAAACATGTAACTATATCATTCACTTAAGGAAATTGAGCTTTATAAACAGCAGTTATTTTAAAATTGGAATATCCTTGGAATCTGATCTCCTAATCCCTCGGAGATATAATGGCTCCAAGCACAAGTAAGACCCTCCAGGGATTTCCTGATTTCAGTTCTAATTGGAGTTCAACCTGCAAGTGAAATCCTGCCCAATTCCCAAAAACAGCATTGATCTTTGAATCAGTGAAAAGGTTTCTCTTACTTATAATGTATTATTTAAAGAAAGGACAGTGCAAGACAGGAAAAATTGGCTTGTCTGATTTGCTGTCAGCTGATGGGAGATTTAGTCGCTTTAGTGCCATATGCCTAAACCCATGGCTTCAAGGTTACCATATTTCTGGAATTGTAAGATTTGTAAAATGTTTATTTTTAGTTATTTCATGCACAGTTAGCACAAACTTATACGTTTACCACACTATTTTCCCTTTGCACAATGCTCACTCAAGCAAGATGTTACCCAGGTATAAATAATATACTGTATAGTGTATATATAATATAATAATAAATATATAAAATATTATACATGTGTGTGTGCTGCCTATATTTTTGTGGAACCCCCGATACATTTTTCTGAATTCTTTGATGAATTTCTGTTTAAAAAGTTTAAAACACAATTATTGGAAATATTTTTTGTGATAATGTAAAAGTCTTTACTGTCAGTTTTAAACAAATAAATTTCATCCATGATGAACTAAAGTATTAATTTTCTTTCATATGAAAACCTCCATATGTGTGCACACACACACACTGGTTTCCACATTTTATGAGGGCTTCCCATAGACATAATACATTTTATACTGTACAAACTGTATATTCTATTCTCTAACCATAGCCCTAACAGAAAGCATTTTTAGATTTTCCACAAAAAAATTTTTTTAAAAGGTGTTCTGTATAAGTGGTTTTTCTCATGGGGACCAAAAAAAAATTGTCCCACAAGGTTAAAAATGACTAAATTACTGGTATTACTATAATTGTTTGCGCACACACACCGTTTAATAAAAATGACAAGGTTTTGTATATCTGCATGAAAAATCTGACTGGAAATGAATATGTATTCCTTGAACTCTAAAATGCTAATCCATTAAGTGACAATTAAAGCATTCATATTTTTTACATTTTATTAATCTCTTCATAATGATTTCCAAGCTTTTATCCAAATGTTATGTCTTACATGATGTTTTTTGATGGTGTGGCTCTGGTTGGGCACTAGGCAGTGCTGCCATAGAGGCTTTGCTGTTCCTGCAGGTTAAACCCCATTGATGCAGTGCTCTACAGTCAGAAGTGTTACTATATGTCATTGTCTCCTTACCTCAACTCCGGCCAGCCTCCAGAATTTTACAGGTTTCGGTCTCTTGTGTGTCAGGGTATGTCAGATGGTAATTTATGATAACCACAATTGGAGAAGGTGAATAACCAGGTTTGAGATTTCATGCACACACATAAACACGGGTATGTAATTACTGGCGAGGTAATTATCACTGAAAATACCCCAATTACCCACTAGGACTAGTTTTGTTTATGTACCTCATGAACAGCATTAGATCTATGTAGGCAGATGCAACAGACTGTAATGATACCGTTACTGACATAGAATAGCATCAGTGATAATTATGTGAAGAACTTTGTGTTCTGATGTGTGAACATGTCTGATGAATCGCGGACCCAAATAGCATGTACAAATGTAACCAGGCAGCAGGGAGGCATGGAAGAAATGGGCTGCCCTTGAAAGCAGATCACATACTTGTGTTGCTATGGCTACGGTCCCTATTAGGTAACTAGGTTGCCATAGTGTCTGAAAAGATCAAAGCTCAGCAGCAGAGCAAAGAACTGGGGGTACATGCACTAAAGACAGACCCTTGCACCCGGACACACGCTCACACAGGGCCACACGTGCATTTAGCTTCCTGTCAGTCAATATGGATATAAAAAAGACAAAATCATAAATAAAATCTTGGGAACATTTCATTTGACACATTTTGGGATGTGTTTAGACATATACGACAGACATGCAAAGTCTCAAAGATATACAGTATATAAAAGGACAAATACAACAAAGTTATTCAAATGGTTCATTTATTTTTCTTAAACTTAATTTGCCTTTACTGAAATCCTTAGAAGTCCACCTAAAACATTTAGTTGGTTAAATAAATAGTAGGTTATAGAGAGTTCATTTGAAACGCAGCCTTTCTGACAAGCTGATATCAATTAGCAACCAAACTGGTAATCTGTTAGAAGCAATAAAAGAGCCTTTGAAGCATCCTCTCAACATAATTCAGTTATATTTAGCTCATTGTGTAACTGGAATCATGCCTATATAGTTTATTTTCATAAAAGACTTATTTGACTTTTTCAAATGCACACGTGGAACTGAGGTATATTTACTATCAACATCATGCAGTTTGCATTCAGTAATAGCATCTCTAAATCCACCTAACAAATGCGGATTGTACAGTAGCTACCTAAGGATGGGAGGAAAATTGACCTAAGAATAACCTTGCTAAATTTAGCTACATAGTATAATATAGGTAATATTACTGTAATATTTACAAACATATAAATGCTTGGTGACAGATTTAGGTTCAACCCTGGTTCTTAAAAGGGTCATGAACTGCCTCTGTTTTTTTTATTTTGCACTGTTCTCTGAGGTCCACTTATAATGTTAAGATATTTACATCAAAAACATCATAATTTAGACGTTATAGGCTATTCTCTGTCCTGTTTTTGACGCCCCTCATCTATTTGAATAGGCCTGGCAGATTGTAGACTCGGAAGTAAACGCCCACTGTTATGATTGGCCAATAGTTGTGTATGTTTGACAGCCTACATCCTTCAATTATGGACGCTGCTGTGATTTAGGTTAAAACCGCATAAATACTCAGTACATATCAAATGATCTGTAATAACCAAGCGGCAACCTTCCGGTCTCTCTCGTAAAGCCAACACGGAAGTGCAATTCATCGTCTGGCCGCTAGAGGCTGGCTCCAAATGGGAGTCAGTCCCATAGACTCCCCATGTTAAAATGCCCAACTTTTTGCCCTTCATGACAACTGTGAGGGTGGTGAATTTTATAACTCATCCGTTTAAATTATATTAAGCCTTAAAGTTCTGCATAATTAAGGGCGTGGCCACTTGAGTGACAGGTGGATTGTCGCTGCTGTCACCGGCGTCGAGCTAGGTGGGCGTGGCTTCAGCAACCTGCTCCCGCCTCTTTGCCCATTTTCGATTATCCGGGAGTGACGCGCGGTGACGTGTTGCCAAGATGGCGATGGCCGGCTCCGCCCACTTTTGAGCTTCAAAACCGCTCTTCAGAAACCTACGGGTGACGTCACGGACACTACGTCCATGTTTTTATACAGTCTACGGTAATAACAGACGAAACAATAGTGACACGTAATAAAAACAGTTACTCACACTTGTGTTGTGACATTTGCTGTCAGATCCAATAAAGTCGGCACAGCATCGTCTTTTAGTTTCGATCTTTTTGAAAATCCCGTGTCAAATTGCGCCTTGTTTGTAAATGAATCCACGGTAAAATGAAGTGAACAAACGACCAATTTCTTATTGACGCGGTCTAAAACTTAATTAAAAATAAAGTTCATCCACTCTTTCCTAATGTTGGGATGAGAAGGAATGCAATACAAAGACTGTTTTTTCCACAACTTGGCCTCTTGTTGTGTTTGGAACATCTTTATTGTTTGGTTTCTGTGTAGATCTGCGCGTTCACCTCTGTCATAAACACTACATGAGCGAATCGGTGGGCGGGGCTAAACAGTCAGCACTGTAGAAGCAGAAGATCTTCTGCGGAGGCGGTGCTTATCCACACTATTGCATCATAGTTGTACATTCCACAAGCTGTCGTTTTGGCAGACTGGCTTCAATATAAGCTGTTTTTTTAACAAGAGAGTTTTGAGTTTTGAAACTTACAGGATGTTTTTATAGTACAATGATCTCTTATATGTGAAAAGAGGAAGGGAATTTTGGTTTCTCAGTTCATGACCCCTTTGAAATATAAAGACATTTATCTGTGAGCTTCTCTTCGTTTTAAAGTGAACCACTCAATCTAGAGAATTGTAGCCTTGTGCTATAATGTACAAAATACATTAATTAATAAAAAGGCAGATGTTTTTTATTTCTGAAAATGTTTGATTGTATTAAATGTACTGTTATAGTAATATCTATTTTGGAATCTATTTGAGAGAATTAAAGTCTCATTCAACACAACATTTGCAACAAAGCTTCTTAGGAAGTATTGTTACTTCTTAATCTGGTTTCTTCACCTGTAGATTTAAAAAAATTCCATTCAATTGGCAGTGAGTTTACTTCAAACTAACTGGATATAGATATACTGATGTCAGTGTTTACTGTATGATTCTAAAAGAACACATCAATGTGTGTTTGACACACTTTCTGTTTAAAAAGTTTAAAATCTCACTCATTTAAATAACCACTTGCTTTCACTGGAGTATACTGATGTCCTTGCTGGGTTCAAGGAAAGAAAGAGTTAGAATGGAATTAAGAACATTATAAATACATACAATTTGTCCACTAACATTTATAAACTAAGCAAATACAGGGCTCAACAATAAGGGTTCAGGGGTTTGGCTCAGTTGTCAGATGATCAGTCAGACCAGGGCTATATTGTCACTATGTTTATTGATCTCTATATACAGAAATACATAAAAAATGTTTGCAAGGTCTGCAAAATCTGCTGAAAAAGGCCACCAAGATCAAGGTTATTTGTCTTACTAACTTGCTGTGAAATTTCTTTAAAAACTGATCCACACAAAAATGAACATTCTGTCACAACTTACTCACCCTCAATGTTGTTCAAAACCTGTATGCATTTCTTTCTTCAGCAGAACATAAAAGAACATATTATGAAGAATATTAGAAACCAGTTTCCCATTGACTAAAAAATTCCATTCAATTGGCAGTGAGTTTACTTCAAACTAACTGGATATAGATATACTGATGTCAGTTTTTACTGTATGATTCTAAAAGAACACATCAATGTGTGTTTGACACACTTTCTGTTTAAAAAGTTTAAAATCTCACTCATTTAAATAACCACTTGCTTTCACTGGAGTATACTGATGTCCTTGCTGGGTTCAAGGAAAGAAAGAGTTAGAATGGAATTAAGAACATTATAAATACATACAATTTGTCCACTAACATTTATAAACTAAGCAAATACAGGGCTCAACAATAAGGGTTCAGGGGTTTGGCTCAGTTGTCAGATGATCAGTCAGACCAGGGCTATATTGTCACTATGTTTATTGATCTCTATATACAGAAATACATAAAAAATGTTTGCAAGGTCTGCAAAATCTGCTGAAAAAGGCCACCAAGATCAAGGTTATTTGTCTTACTAACTTGCTGTGAAATTTCTTTAAAAACTGATCCACACAAAAATGAACATTCTGTCACAACTTACTCACCCTCAATGTTGTTCAAAACCTGTATGCATTTCTTTCTTCAGCAGAACATAAAAGAACATATTATGAAGAATATTAGAAACCAGTTTCCCATTGACTACCACTGTATGGACAAAATATTCAATGGAAGTCAATGAGAAATGAACATTCTTGAAAATATCTTCTTTCATGTTCCATAGGAAGAAATCACGCCACCAGTTTGGAACAAGATAAGGTGGAGTAAACAATGATATAATTTCAAACCCTTTAATAAAACTTGTAAAAACCTAATAATGTACTTGTTGTCAATTTTGATGTAAGGAAATGAATTCATGTACATTCAAAGAATTCTTATTGTTGAGCCCCGGAATGTAAAAGTTTACTGTAAAAGTGCAAACAGCAAACAAAGGCAACTGATGACTTATAGCAGCAGCACAACAAAGAACAACATCATTAGTTTGAGCCCATTCTAATTTAAAGGCAGCTTTGTGAATATTTGTTCTGATTCACAAAAAGAGCTAAAAGTTATTGGATACGTTTGACCTGATAACCCTGTAAAGATTACACTAGATACTCTAAATATTCAGTCGCAAGCGTGGGCAACACGAAAAGCATATTTACAGTACAGACACGCGTACAAAAACACACACATATTTAACACGCATGCATTCAAATACACATTTTACACAACACTACAAGTTGACAGTACTATCAGCCACCGACAAAAAAAGTCCCTTTGAAATACATTTAAATGTGTAGAATGGGGTCTTCCACCCATTCGTGTACAACAAACAGACTTCTAGAGCGTTATCAAGAAGTGGGAGGGGTGTTCTGGGCCATGCACACAGTGGTTGGAACACCACGATTCATGACACACACAGAGTCTGCAGGCGGTTTGTGCCGGCCCTGCCGAGAAGCCTCTACAGACATGAAAAAGAAGAGAGACAACAGACGAGTTATTACCCAGACACCTAGAGAACAAAGACGGGTGAAGAGGGTGCGGGATGACGTGCGAGCCAGCACAGAGGAGACATGGAAGGGGTCAGGAGGAGTAGGAGGAAGGGATGAAAGGAGAGCAGAAGGTGACGATAATGCGGTCTGCTAGCAAGCACGTTTAGCAGGCATATAAGGCAGGCTTTAGCATCATACCTCATTGAGCATATGTTGACACCGCTTGTTCAAAACTTCAGCTCGTTCACAGCATGCAGGTGTTTCACTGTTTCCTTCAAATGTTAATGGTTTAATTCATCACCATGCTCATCAGTGCAGTCTGCCATGCTGCTCCACCTGGAGACATGTTTTCTTTTTCTTTTCACTCGCATCAAAGACCTTCCAATTCAGCTCTTTGTGCCTGTCGACTTCAGGTCAAAGAGAGTATTGGTACATCGTCCAATGAGAGAAACAGAAATAAAACAAACATTCCACTGCAATCAATGAAAAATAAATAAATAAATAAAAAACCCAAGCCCTCTAACAGGTTTCATAGAAAATTTATTTCATGCTATGGTTGTAGTCATGTTTTCCTGTTTTTCTATGCAGTTATTGTTGCATAACATAGTGCATGCATTTGTTTTTCCCCAAAGTTAGCTAAATTGCATACAATTCTCTTATAGTGTAAATATACATTAGTCTTTTTTGCTTTTCTTTGTGTTTTAGTACCTAAAAGTAATGAAAGAAAATGTAAAACTTCTCAACAGGATGCGGTTTTTCTCGTTTTTTGATGTTTTTTCTCCAAAAATAACACTGTTAAAAGTTTGCACTTGATATGTGAAATAAACAGTTGCTCACGACAGTTTCCACAGGATCTATTCACCAATAAGTAAGACATAAAACAGAAAAATAACTCATTTTGCTCAGTTTTTTTCTCTCTATAAGATCCAGAATCACAAGCATGCCAGACAGAAACAAAGTTGAAGAGTGGAATTTACAATCCATCTGACGGCAGTAACCACTATCGTCTCATTCAGAATTGATGGTCAATGTGACCAGAGCTGAGTCATGTGGTTAACAACAAAGACAGAATGAAGAAATCAGTTGCTGAAATAAAGAACATGGTCTCTGAACATCTCATTATCCATGGCTACATGTCAATTCTGCAAAAGTCAAGAACTCTTGAAAGAAAATATTTGTTTTGTACAGACAGATTCATAACAGACATATAATTTTTTCCTCTTTTTTTAGTGTAACACCATGCAGCTCATGCTAAAATGAACAGGTAAGAGTCCACTACATCTGTAACTGCAGGTACTATCATTAGTATTATGGTTATAAAACTCCTTTTGCTGGCTTTTGAAGGGAGGATGCAAGTCTTTCCAGTTCTGAAGTGGTTCCAGGAACAACAACAGTGTGCTCTAAAAGAAAGGTTTACCTTTCTCATCCCAGGTCTTTTATTGTGTCTGATAAACACTCGTAACTAGGAAATCCTTAAAAATTTCCCTGAGATCATTTGGAGGTTTTCTTTCTCTCTGATGGCTTTGTATGAGTTGAGAGTCGGTACGTAAAGACAAGAATCAAGCAAAACGGACGGAAGAGGAAAAGGAGGAGGGGAGGAGACAAAAACACAGCTCCAGAAAACAAGACAGACCAGACCAAATCAAACAGCGCAGAGAACAGAAGGCAGCAGAGTATGAGGAAGACCCAGGGAGACAGCTCTAACTAACTGCTCCATTTCTTAGAGAATGGAGGGGATTGGAGAATGGGACCGCCGCAGGAGAACAGGTGGGTCGCAGGACCCGGTGGACATTGATACCACCTCGGCCAGCATTCGGGCCTTGCTGGTTATGGTGCCCAGGCTTCGGGACTTTTGATAACCTTGGTTTAGTGGAGAGAAATGTGCACATGGCAGTTGCTGAGACACAAAGGTCAGATTGCTCAACACCATGTTTGCTTCTATGGGTCAGGTTTAAAGGGTTTAATATAGCATGCAATCTCTGTGAGGGCATGCACAAAGATCGGTTGGTTAATCTGGCATTAGAGCAAGCAAAGAAGGCTGTGGATTGCAAGGCAAATGTTGCAAATAGAATTTAGAAGTTCACAGATTTGTTAATCTAGATATTTCAATTAACTGGTACATTTGAAATTAAGGCAACCAAGAATCCAGTCCAATGATTTGTCAGAGTCAGACCCTCAGTTTCTGCCACTTTTCCATAGTCTCTAAATGACTTGCGACATCATTTTGAGTCATTTTGACAAGACATTTTTAGTATATGCACAATGAAAAAGGAAAGTCTCAGTTTTCAAATGATATAATAGTGGCTGTCATAAAAACATGGGTTATTCAAACTTTATTTAGGAAATTAATTCAAAAATACAATAAATAATTAGGATGTCATGAAAAAATAAAACACACTTATAGTGCATATATTTAATGAGTTTATTTTCCTTTTCAACAATTTAATTTATTTAAAACATTCTTTTTTCTATTATCATTAAAGGGGTCATCGGATGGCCATTTTCCACAAGTTGATATGATTCTTTAGGGTCTTAATGAAAAGTCTATAACACGGTAAAAATCAAACAGTGAAAAGAAACCGATAAAAAGGCTTTCATCTTCCAGGTGTCTGAAAGGGTTTTATGTGAGAATATACTCAGACAGGAGAGGATTTATAAGTAAATATTGATAGTAAATCCTTAAAAATATAATTATTTCAATCGTTTTGATTCGCATGAACTTAAACGCATTTAGGCAGATCGGGGATCGGCACATTCCCTTAATAAACGAAAGTAATGTTAATCCTCTGCGTCTTCAGCGGCTCAGATGTCGGGAGTAAATGATGACTGCTATATTCATTATTACATCAAACAACAAAACACATCAATCGTTTAATCTGAGACGTTCTTGTCTTCCCCTGCACCGGAGTCGACACAATGGCGGACTGATGACAGCTCACTCAGGGCGGGTCTAAGGTAAGACGGCCGTGTCAATCAACTACCGTGGGAGGGGACTGTGCAGAACTATGTCATTCTGACAGGAATCTCAGAACGGCCTGGTTTGAGAAAGAGGATTTTAAAATAGGGATTTAAAAAAAAAAAACACTGGGTGGATTTTTATCATTATAGGGTGGATGTGTACACACACTTCCAACACACATTTATGTTCAAACAACAACAAAAGTGAATTTTGCATCCGATGACCCCTTTAAGTGAAACAAGCCATTTCATTGATGCCTTTCCATGGTTTAAAAATGTATTAGACAATTACTTAAGGGACAATTACTGTATCAAAATACCCTCTAATGTTCATTCATGTTCACTATTAAAAATTAAGAGAAGATCAGTTCACATGCATTTATGCTGCTGTTTGAACTGAGGTAGGGGAGAATTGTTGAATTTCATAATAAAACTGATATAATTTGAAAGCAGAGACTGTTTTATTATTTCTAAAACAACAAAACAGAAAACCTAAAAGGTTTTTTTTTTTTTTGGTTATCACATTTCTCCACTAATGGCTTATTGGGACTTTCGACTCGAAATGAAAGAGCATGTCACATATGTCAGTGGCATATCTACACCATCATATTCTTTGCCTTTGTGCAAAACCAAGTCTTCACTTTCTCATCCAATACCATACAGGCATCAGGACAGATTGTGCAGCAAGGTCGCAGGACTGCCCCAACACATGCACAACATAATGCTACAGAAAAAATAACAGTGCACTCTGAAGCACTGCATGCACACACACACATCTCTCAAAACACTCATAAAATTACACATACACATACAGTAGAACACACAAAGACAAAAACACATATTTGTTGGGAACAGTGTGTGTAGTTCTGCTTGGTGATGATGTTGACCATCTTGTGGTGCTTTTGGCTATGGGTAAGATCTGAAGTCAAACAGAGCATGCTCACACAGAGCAACATGTCATAAGACACAGACAGACAGCGCTATTGGTTAGAAAATGATCACATGACAAATTGGTGGATGATAGCAGGATATTCTTTTGAATGTGATCAGAAACGGCCAGTTTATGTCATCGCTGTCAGTGGTGTAATTATTGTGGAAAGGTCATCTTTAGTCTATTCATACCGGCTGGGTCATGGGTCAAACTAGAACAGGTGTGAGATAACATGAACGTGTGTTTGTTTTTATAACACTACATTTGCTGACGTTAATTGACAGCCTGTAAAGCTACGGTCGCCGTGATTTTGCCAAGTAAGACATGTTCCTGGATCAACATCTTTTGTTGATCCTGGATCAACATTACTGTCCTAAAATACAGACTTAACCCAATCCCTACCCCTAAACCTAAACTTACCCATAATTTATTCCTAAAATCAGAGGGAAATGATAGCTGATTAACAAGGGTGTAGAAGCACCTAATCCTGATTATAAGTCTAAAACTGAAATTTCCTGAAAAGTTATCTCTCAATTCTGATTGGTTGATTGGAATGATGTTCCAGGATCAACAAGGATGTTGATCCAGGAACATGTTGTACTTGGTGAAATCACGCTCACTGTAAAGTTACATAGCGTGTAGGGGCTTTTTATTTATCTAAGGCTGCTGTGAGCGGTTTGAGCGTATGACAGCGAAACAGGCATGGATCTCAGGTGGTGACCCTGGCATGGCCGTCTTCTGGGCTGTGCGCCCAGCCTAGCTGCAGCAGAGGGTAACCCTGTGTGCCATGCGTCAGGCCGGCCGGCTCCGCCCCTGACCTCCCTGAGAAAATTCCAGCTATGAGCCAATCGGGTAGCATAAGGAAGACGGGAGAGAGGGAGAGATGGAAGAAGGTACAAACATAGAGACAGACCACAGGCATGTACAGTGGTGGAAGAAACAAGTAAAAAACAAACAAACAACAAAGAAAAACAGAAAAAAGGGAAGATTAAGGTTGGCCCCAGGAGGCAGTTGTATGTGTGTTAATATGAGTTTGATGTAATGCAGCGTGGTGTGGAAAAAATTAATTTACAATATGTTAAAAGAGAAGAGGGTTGGAGAAATGTGACTTGTGGAAGGATCTGAGCGTGCAGGGAAGGGTCTGCTGACGGTAGTGTTTGAAAGATAATAAAAGAACTAATGGAAGTCAAAATTTCAACAAAAGATGACGTTTTTGAGCCCATCTGACTAAAATCTGAGATGGCTGAGCTAGACATTTAAGTACAAATCTGGTCTTTAACTGCAGTTATTAAACTGCATTATTATAAACTGTCTGTTGTGGGCGCGCTCTGCTTGTCTGTATGTTTGGACTGTCTTTATTTACTGTGTAATGCACCTGATATTTACATCTGTGCATGTGTGTGTGTTTGTGTGTGTCAGGCAATAGCCTCACACAGCAGTTACATACCCTTCCTCACTCGGGTGCCCGTGTTTGTGGATCGTCTGCCGACGTTTAGCAGAAAACACGGAGTGTCTCCCCGTGGCTCGCTTGGGTTAAAGATCTGGCCGTCCTCAGGGGAAATGGCTTGGTCTATGTGGGGACAATCTTCATTGGCCAGCGCTGCTTTAGCTGCCTCACCATTCACTTTGGGATCTTCAAACACACAAGCACATGTAAGAAGAACATGTAGCCATGGTGAAACACCAAGACTGATGAAAGAGAGGGCTTGTGCAGGACAGAGAGAAGAGGCAAGAGAACGTAAAGGGAAGCCCTTCTAGTGACATGGATGTAAATGTTTGGGTTGTGAGCACACTCATTCAACAGCAAAATTAATATTAACACGTTATTCTGGTCACAGTATTGTATTAGTAGTTCTGGTCATATTTTAACTATGCTGCCTAAACCTTTCTGGGAAACTACTCTCTAAAAATTAAAAATGTCTGAAAACCACTAAATTTACTACACATGCTTTTTTTTCACTGATTAGGATGGATGGATGAATGAATAAATAAATAAAAACACAAGAATTTAAGTTGTATTTGATCATCTTCATATTTAATATGCAATTTATGCACAGTATGTATATAGAAATACTAAAAATAGTTTTTATTAAATATCCCTAGTTTCCATTTGCAGAATGTTTTTCCCCATAATTTTCCATCTGTTATACCTAATCTAAATTATCAACCAAATTACATTAAAATTTTCAAATTATTATTTGCATCTTGTGATCATGGTGCTAGCAACATGTCATTGTTCATTTCCCAAAGGAAACTGATATAGCTTAGATGCAATATAAGTCATTTTGTTTTGTATTTGATAAAAATAGCTGCAAAATGCATAAATGTAAATAATATAATTGAATTGCATCCCACATTTTTACCCACATATGAATTGTATGAGAATACATTTAGTTATGCATTGGTTAACGTAAAAAACCTCCTAGTACTGCAAAAACCTAAACCTCTTTTATTTTCAGCACTTCATTTGACCAAACAGTAGGGTGCAGCTCTGGTTTTGCTCCAAAGAAAGAGGGAGGAGCATTGAATTATCGCTCCTAGCCACGGCGTAATATATAGAAACAGCTCATGGCAACCAGCCTGTTCACTTGTGAGCTCTCTGGCAGCCAGAAGCTTCTGCTCACTCGATTTACACCTCATCGATCAGACCTGTGAGAAGGGAGAGTGCTGCCAGAGCTCCTCAGGGGAAAAAGCTCTGGGAACTATCATATCTCCCACCTGGATTTTCCATTGTATCGCCAACACTGATTCAAGCACGCTCTTATTGCTAACGTATTACTGTCAACAAAAGAGCATCTATCAGCAACTATGGCAGGCTTTAACTTTGTGGTTATTCAAATGGGACATGAGTCCTATTGGTAATATTACAGTGGCTACATTTCATTATGGTCTGTTGATAGATAGTACAACATGCACACATATACACTACAAATTATATTAACATTGGGACTCTACAAAATATACCTTCATTAAGGGATAGTTCACCCAAAACAAAGTGAAAATTCTGTCATCATTTACACACCCTCATGTTCTTCCAAATCTGTGTAACTAACTGTGGGAAACAGTTTAACATGTAATTACAGTGAATGGGGAATGGAGCTAAAGCTTTGAAAGGCATAGTAAAAGTATTTTAAAGACATCGGTATAGTAGTCCATACAACTTATGCATTATATTTTAAGTCTAGCAAAACAACAAAAAAGATTTGTGCTAAACAAACTGAAACTGGATCAACTCGTTCACTGGAAATGTTCAAAAGAACAATTTGTTCAAGAATCGGGCATCATAGTTCCTGAATCCTGATGAATGCACCAAGGAGTCTGTTCCTCACACAAAAGACTTAAAATATAGAGCTCAAGTCATAAGAACCACAATACTTTACCATACAGCCACAGTTTACACTGAAAAGAGCGGCTCTCACTGCTATTTCGGCCCTGAACACCCTCAAATCTCTCTTTCTCTTCATCATCCCCCTCACTTTCAGCACTCTCCTCATTTTTCCTCTCCTCAGCTCTCAGCCCTATGATATGAATAACAGCAGGAAGTGATAAACAACCTCAAGCACCAGCTCAGAGACTGGCCACATACTAATGCAAATATGGTTGTCAGTACTCTTTTTATGTTGTACTGTACAGTTGTTTATGGATTAGTGGGCATTCCAACTACATTCTACAACCAAATTCACCTTTGAAAAAGTAATGTAGTGACAGGCACATTTGCAATAAATCTGTGTAGCGTGTGCAGGACCAACTTGAAATACTAGTTGTCTCAGTATGCAGTTTGGCATCCATATTTCTGGTTTACAGATGTGAGACGTTCTCACTTCTCACTTCCAAAACTTTTCTGGGTTTGTGGCCACTGAATAACCTGAATTCAGCTATGTGTCTTAAAGGACCCAAAAGTGAATGTTCATCCTCTCAAACTCCAAATGAGATCCATCTTTTCAAACTGAGGACAATTGAAGGTCTTATGGACAACTTAAAAAAAAAAAAACTTTCAATTATGCTCATGAAGACATGATGTATATAAAATTATTTTAATCTTAACTGTATATATATATATATAAATATATATATATATATATATATTGCGGTGGCCCAGTAGTGCACAACACAACGAAATTGCCACAACACAACGCATAAGACTAATTTCGTTGAGTTTTGCTAATTTCGTTGTGTTGCGGCTCTGTTATGTTGTGCTAATTTCGCTGTGTTGCGGCTTGTTTCCGTTGTGTTGTTGATTCTTACGGCTCTCTGCCCAAAGTCAAATGGATGGAGCTGATAATCAAGGCCTTTGTGCCATCTGTAAACTCATTTACAAGAGAGATTTAGAAAGGCTGCGCTGAACAGAGAGGGAGAGAGAAGAAAGGACAGGAAGAATATCTTTTTTTTTTTTGTATAGTTTATTATTTTATATTTTCAATCCAACTGGCAATGAATCCAAAATTTTACTGAATTCATTATCAATGATGTGTCTCTGTTTGTCTCATCTAAACATTACAGATGAATCAGATGAACCACTAAAACATCCAGAGACATTTTATCCCCTAAAAACCTGAGCAGTAATTAACAGTAGGTCACGTATTGATTTATACTGTATTCATCCTCAGACCATCTAATTGTGTGTGCGAGGTGTGTGTGTTTGCTGTACCGTGTGAATAGCACAGGAGTCGTGCAAGGCGAGTGAATGACTGCAGCTCATTGCAGAGTGCGATTCCTATTGTGCGGTTGCATGGACACTGTTGCTATAGCAACAGGCTCTAGTGCAGTGTAAAAACACAGAGAATGAAATAATAAAGAGATTGTGTGAAAACAGAAGGCATTACCAATCCTTTCACATTCAAAGCTTTGTTTTTAACTGGACAGAATGATCACACAAGTAAAGACTATAGAAATGACTCTCCTTTTCTAACTTGTATAAATAGCTGACATACTTCATTATTCACTGAGTGAGTTCTCAAAGTTTAGTGTTTGTCACAAACTCTCACACCAATGGAATGATCCTGAGTCCTATGATCAATGGAAAGCACCATTTGGCCATCTACTCACACTGGATTAATATAGGGATTTTCAAATGGGGGTCCACAAAAAATTTAAGAAAGATTAGATTTTTTTTTTAACAACATCTACTCTTCTGTTCAAAACTTTTATGTTAGTAAGCTTGTCTAATGTTTTGAATATTAATGAATCTTTTGTAACATTACAAATGTCTTCACTGTCACTTTTGATTCATTGCTGAACAATGTATTATTTTCTTTCAAACATAAATCGTACTTACCCCAAACTCCTATTTTTTATTTTTTTTATTTTTATTTTTTTTGTTAACTGTTAGCTAAATTAAATGCAATTATAAACAAGGCAATCATTTTAACTTTTTTTTTTATTACTTATTTTAATATTATTACATGATACAAAAAAAGTTTCAAATATCACATATATTTATTTCTGTTTATGGGGGAGATATATTGTGTTTTTTTGTGTGTTTTTTTTAGACATTGCTTCGTGTTTTTTTTTTTACTTTTGCTATACCTTTCAATGGAGTTTTTCTTTTCCACCTTTAGCTTTATATTTCAGAGTGTCATCATCACAAACGGTTCATAATATTTGGTGGTTCTTGACATCAAAAAGCTTGATTAAATTTATTATTATAGCATTTAAAAGTGGGGGAATCCCTCCAGTCAGACTTATGAAGGAGTCACTCACAGTTACTCTCACACATTAATGAGAAATTCTTTACCCAGTCTGATCAGACACAGCCAAAAAGCCCATCTCCTCACTTCTCTTTTACAGCCAGTCTCTAAATGAGTGCTCCAAATGAAGGCACTCACCACCACTTACTCGTGTGAAGAATGCTGAGGACCGAGTGGAGTGGGTTGAAATATCTTATTTATACTGGTCAGGCCCTCTTACTGTGTCACATCCACATGTGAGTGTGTGGCTGACACAAATTCACTGCTTTTGACTTTTTAATTTGACCATAAAACTGAACTCAAACCAACATGAGAAATTATGAATACTGATTATGAGTGTATGGTTCACAACATAGTAGTAGTTCCAAAATCACAGCTGTTTACTACACCACACTTCTGCAGCTACAACAAATACTAACTAATACACCTCAGATTTTAGCTGGTCGTTCTGATTGCCCTCTCAAGTAAATCAGAAGCTCATGCAACACCCTAAATGCATGGGTGTGTTTAAAACTGTGGACAAACTTTTTTTTCTAAAATGTAACGTTTATATTTTACACCTTTTCTATGTACATAATGTTGCACAAAATCAAACTCTTTTTGCTTTTTTTGTGGCCATCATTTTCTTTTTTGGCCAAATTTTTACTTTAGGACTACAACTAATAATTATTTTTATATTTGATTAATTGTATTAAAAAGTACCGTTTAAATCTAGTTATTTTCTAAAAAGTTATATTACCAAAAAATAAAAATAAAATACATTTAAAAAACATTCCACAATGTATAAGCTACAAACACAAATATACACATTAACTGCATAAAAATATAAACATTATATAAAAACAAATGTTTGTTCACAGCAAGAGTCACTGTCTGGGCAAGCTTTTATGGAAATTAAGGTAACAAAAGCAAATAAAAACTATTGTTTATTGATATATAAGTAGAATGTAATTAAGCCGAGCTGACAGACAAATACAAAAGCAAGCTGTTGAATGAGTGTGCTCCTGTTTGTCTGGGTGGATATAATTTATCCTCACAGGAGTCTGATGGAAAAACATATAGATATGCAAAATGTTGCATGGGGTATTAGTCGTTATGCAACCATGGTGAGGACGTGTGTTTGTTTCTACGCGCATCTTTGTTAAGAATGCAGTGCGATGAGATTTTATAATGTCTCCAGATGGTAGAGCTGCATTTGAACAATTCTCAAATGAGGGATTTTGAAAACCGGTTACATGTGTGACTTCAGGCAGGTCTAGAAAGACTGTGAGGTGGAAGGGAAGAAAAGGTGAGTTAAATCTCATTTCTGATTCTATGACATTAATTCAGAAGGGCATTACTTAAACAAGCCTCCTACCTGCTCTGTTCATGTCTAAAATCTCCTCCTGGGCAGCAAGAGCGCAGTGGTCACTTTGTGGGCTGTGGTGGGGCGAGTTCATGGCAGACTTACAGTAATTAGGTGAGCCCGGCTGGGGCGCACGGGGAATATGCTTGTTCTTTTTCTTTGGTAGCTTCTGCTTAGCCATGGCTAGAGAGTAGTACATCCCAAAGTTATTGACGATGACAGGCACAGGCATGGCAATGGTTAACACACCCGCCAGAGCACACAGTGCGCCCACCAACATGCCTGACCAAGTCTGAGGATACATGTCTCCATAGCCCAGTGTGGTCATAGTCACAACAGCCCACCAGAAGCCAATGGGGATGTTTTTGAAATGGGTGTGCTCGCTGGCACGTGGGTCATTGGGATTGGCACCGATTCGCTCGGCGTAGTAGATCATGGTGGCGAAGATGAGCACTCCGAGCGCCAGAAAGATGATGAGCAGGAGGAACTCATTGGTGCTGGCGCGGAGAGTGTGTCCCAGTACGCGCAGGCCCACAAAGTGTCGCGTCAGCTTGAAGATTCTGAGGATCCGAACGAATCTCACCACTCTGAGGAAACCCAGAGCGTCCTTCGCTTCAGAAGAAGACAGGCCGCTCAGGCCCACCTCCAGGTAAAATGGCAGGATGGCCACAAAGTCTATGATGTTTAGGGTGTTTTTGATGAATTTCTTTTTGTCTGGACAGAAAGTGACACGCATGAGGAACTCAAAGGTGAACCACACCACACACACTCCCTCGATGTAGGTTAGGTAGACCACCGTCTCTGTCTCCAAGTGAAACCTGGAGCTGTTGTCTTCAGGGTTAATATATGTGCGGTTAATGATGGGGTTGAAGGCCTCGTGTGTCTCCAGGCAGAATGTGGTTATGGAAACCAGTATGAAGAACAGCGAGGCAAATGCCACCCACTGAAGGAAAGAGAGAACAGGGAAAACAAATGAGAAGGGAAAAACACAATGTTAATTTAAAAAGCCTTTTGTTTGCATCCTTCCCAAAAAGACAAGCTTAAACAGACATCTTTTGTAGCATTATACTTTTCTTTACTGTAACTTTAGCTTGATTTTATGCATCCTTGCAGAATAAAGTATTAATTTTTATTTTTTTTAAACTTGCCGACCCCAAATTTTTAAACAATAGTGTAATTAAATATCAAAAGACTACAAAAAAAAGCTCATTCTGCCATCTGGAAGAATCCACTGTGTGTAGCGATCTGAACAAATACAGAATAAAGTTACTGGCAAACAAACAGTATTGAAAAAACACACTCTCAAACACAAGCTAATAGAATAGCAACTGAATAAACAACTCATATCCAACAGAGCAGCGCTTCTATAGTGGTTTTGATATCATTGTCAATTTCTGTTCATATACAGATCACCTTATAATCAAAGGTGCATTTATTTAGAATTTTTCATGTTTAATGGCATTTAGGACCAAGTCTGTGTGTTAATTGTTAGTAAGGTTAACCACAAAAAGTACACACTCCAACACTGTGATTTTCCATATACCAGTCAGAAACAATCTAAACAAAACCAGTGATGATAAAACTAAGCTAGAATGATATAAGCAGTGATTTCAGGAGCTAAGGGCTCTCAACGATGTTTTAAAGCAGGGATGTCGCTCATTCTGCCATCTGGGAGAATCCACTGTGTGTAGCGATCTGAACAAATACAGAATAAAGTTACTGGCAAACAAACAGTATTGAAAAAACACACTCTCAAACACAAGCTAATAGAATAGCAACTGAATAAACAACTCATACCCAACAGAGCAGCGCTTCTATAGTGGTTTTGATATCATTGTCAATTTCTGTTCATATACAGATCACCTTATAATCAAAGGTGCATTTATTTAGAATTTTTCATGTTTAATGGCATTTAGGACCAAGTCTGTGTGTTAATTGTTAGTAAGGTTAACCACAAAAAGTACACACTCCAACACTGTGATTTTCCATATACCAGTCAGAAACAATCTAAACAAAACCAGTGATGATAAAACTAAGCTAGAATGATATAAGCAGTGATTTCAGGAGCTAAGGGCTCTCAACGATGTTTTAAAGCAGGGATGTCAAACTCAGTTCCTGGAGGGCCACAGCCCTGCAGAGTTCAGACTCAACCCTAATTAAACACACTTGATCCAACTTATCCAGTCCTTAAGGCTTATTTGAAAACAACATGGTATGTGTGTTGGAGCAGGGTTGGAACAAAACTCTGCAGGGCTGCGGAACTGAGTTTGACACCCCTGTTTTAAAGCATAAACAACATAAACAACTCTGCCTGCAGCTCATGGGATGTGGATCACTTTTTTTCTTGCACATCCTCTGACTTGTTTACTCACTCATTCTCTTTTGAGTTTGATTATATACATTGCAATGAAAATAGCAAAATGCCACAAAAATCAATGTTTTTCTCTGTTTTATTTAATCGTTTACACCCTAGTCTCATAGTCCTTCCCATAGAAAAGAACAATCACAAGTGAGATCTCTTTAACATCTCAAATATTTGTCCTAGACAGAAATTAGATATTTCTCCTAGTCTAAAGTGTCTGGTGGTCTCACATTTGTCTCCTTTAAAGTTTTAGAAGAGATCTCACCAAAATCACACACTGTGCTCAGATATTTCTCCTAGTCTAAAGACTCTGGTGGTCTCACATTTGTCTCCTTTAAAGTTTTAGAAGAGATCTCACCAAAATCACACACTGTGCTCAGATATTTCTCCTAGTCTAAAGACTCTGGTGGTCTCACATTTGTCTCCTTTAAAGCTTTAGAAAAGATCTCAACAACATAAAACACTGTGCTTAGATTTTTCTCCTTAGCTAGAGACTCTGGTTCCCTTTCAGTAGGTCACTCTCGACATCACGTCAGTGACCGACAAATTGGGAATCTCGCCAGAGAGACCAATCCACTTCGAGTGTAAACTAAACAAGCCAATGCACATTGGCATGCGATTATTGCATCCAGCTGCCGCTGATCACAGTGTGAGTATAAGTAGGCAGCCGGTGCAGCGCATAATCAGCTTTTTGCTTCGGAGCCGAGCTGTGTTATCATTCTGCTCCTGCCAAGCCTTCGTGTGTCGAACGAGTCAGCGCTCTCAAAGGAGCTTCTTTGTGCGGGTGTTACGGAGCGACAGCGGGTTGGTCGACCTTCGTTGAGTGGGTGCAAACTACAGGCTCGGGTGAACGTCTTTTTAAAGATGGCATTTCACCTGTGCGTTTCTGGATGCCCTTCTGGGACGGTAGCCAGGCCTGAATCGGATTTGGAGATGATGGCAATGCTTTCCCATGCCGCCGAGAGGGTAAGGCTCGAGTGGAAACCTCCACCGCGTCCCAAGCCCTCGAGGTTGGATGACTGGTTTCTCTTGGTGGCCCGTGCTGGTTCTCAGCACCCCACTCCGGTGCCATTCTTCCCGGAGGTGCATGAGGAGCTCACTGGAGCAGCCAAGGGGTATACGGAGATCCCCCCGGTGGAGCGGTCGGTAGCGTTGCAGTTGTGTCCTGGTACCGCTTCCACCTGGCGGGGCAAACTGGCCCTTCCCTCCCGGGCCTGTAAGCACTCATCTGGTCTGACCAGCGGTGCTTATGCGGCTTGTGGAGAGGCTGCCTCCACCCTGCATGCCATGGCATTACTGTAGGTCCACCAGGCTCAGGCACTGAAGGACCTGCACGAGGGTGGTCACGATCCAAAAGTTCTGAAAGAACTCCGAACCGCAACTGACCTTGCGCTCCGAGCGACGAAGGTCACGGCGAGTTCTCTGCGTCATGCGATGCCCACGCATGTGGTCCAGGAGCACCATCTTTGGCTGTGTCTGGCCGACATGAGGGTCGCCGACAAAGTTCGGTTCCTTAACACCCCTGTGTCCCAGACCGGCCTCTTTGGCGACGCAGTCGAGAGCTTCACACAGCAGTTCTCAGCTGCACATAAGCAGACTGAGGCGATTCGACATATCCTGCCCCGGCGGGCAGCTGCTGCCTCCACCTGGCCGCAGCACCTCAGCCTGCTCGTCACTGAGGGCGTCCCCCTGCGACCGCCCCCGCTCCCGCGCCACAGCAGCCTCCAACTAAGCAGCACCATGGAGCCAGTCACAGGGCATCCGCCCCGCCCGTCCTGGTGGCAAGCGGAAGGTGGCGCCCGTCTCTGGGTGGCCCTGAGACGGGGGCGACACAGAGATGGAGGGAGTTGCTCTTCAGGAGATGGTGAACGCACCCCTCCCTCCCCCGGAGGAGGGCCAGGCAGAGAATCTTTCATTTTGTTTTATCCCGCCACTGACCTCTCGGTCGGTGGTACCAAAACACTCAACAAAAGAGCAATTTCCTCTATTTCTGGGTCTCAAAAGGTCACGGAGAGTTGTGGACAATCCAGAGCCGGATCACACTCATCCTCCTCTGTGCTGCCCGAGCCGGGTCCCTGCGTTCCAACTCGCTCCCCCACTGCGCGTACGTCGGTGGTTCCGCTGGTCCCACTTGTACGGTATCTGAAAGCCTGGCTGGTGCTGTCCAGCCCGTCTTGCTGGCCCCTTCGGACCATCAGACTCGGCTACACGATTCAGTTCGCCCGGCGTCCCCCCAAGTTCAGGGGCATACAGCCCCTACTTCATTGAACCCAAGAAAGGTGGTGGGTTACGACCACTCTTGGACCTGCGTGTCTTGAACCAGGCCCTTCACAGGCTACCGTTCAAGATGTTAATGCAGAAACGCATCTTCAGGTGCATCCGTCCCCCAGAGATTGGTTTGCAGCAATTGACCTGAAGGACGCATACTTTCATGTCTCAATCCTTCCGTGCCACAGACCCTTTCTGCAGTTCGCGTTCGAGGGACGGGCATATCAGTGCAAGGTCCTGCCCTTCGGGCTGTCCCTGTCCCCCTGTGTCTTCACGAAAGCTCTTGTTCCCCTCAGAGAGCAGGGGGTTCGCATCCTCAACTATCTCGACGACTGGCTCATACTAGCACACTCTCGGGATCAGTTGTGTGAGCACAGGGATTTGGTGCTCAGGCACCTCAGCCTGTTGGGCCTTCGGGTCAACTGGTAAAAGAGCAAACTCTTCCCGACGCAGAGGATCTCTTTTCTCGGTATCGAGTTGGATTTGGTTGAACAGACAGCACGCCTCACAGAGGAACTTGCTCAGTCGGTGTTGAGTTGCTTGAATTTGTTCAAAGGTAGGACAGCGGTCCCACTGAAACAATTTCAGAGGCTCCTGGGGCATATGGCAGCTGCTGCGGCAGGTACGCTGCTGGGGTTGCTTCATATGAGACTGCTTCAGCACTGGCTTCATGGCCGAGTCCTGAGGTGGGTGTGGCAGCGTGGCACTCAACGGGTCCAAGTCACACCCACCTCAGGACTCGGCCATGAAGCCAGTGCTGAAGCAGTCTCATATGAAGCAACCCCAACAGCGTAACTGCCGAAGCAGCTGCCATATGCCCCAGGAGCCTCTGAAATTGTTCCAAACCTTCACACCGTGGTCAGACCTCATGTTTCTTCGTGCAGGAGTGCCCCTAGACAAGGTCTCAAGGCATGCTGTGGTGCACACAGATGCCTCCACCACCGGCTGAGGTGCCACGTACAACGGGCAAGCATTCTTGGGGGTGTGGACGGGCCCCCAACTGCAATGGAATATCAATTGCCTCGAGTTGTTAGCAGTGCACCTTGCCTTGAACCATCTCAGAGGGCGTTTACAAGACAGGCACGTACTGGTCCGTACGGACAACACTGTGACTGTTGCGTACATCAACCGACAAGGTGGTCTGCGCTCCCGTCGTATGTCGCAACTCGCCCGCCACCTCCTCCTTTTGAGTCAGAAGAATATGAGGTCGCTTCGTGCCATTCACATTCCGGGCCTGCACAACCGTGCAGCTGACGAGCTGTCTTGAGCTGCACTCCCCGGAAAATGGAGACTCCATCCCTGGACGGTCCAGCTGATCTGGAGACGTTTCGGAGTCGCTCAGGTAGACCTGTTTGCCTCTCCAGAAACCTCTCACTGCCAGCTGTTTTACTCCCTGACCGAAGGAACACTCAGCACGGATGCACTGGCACACAGCTGGCCTCGGGCCTACGCAAATATGCATTTCCCCCAGTGAGACTTCTCGCACAGACACTGTGCAAAGTCAGGGAGGACGAGGAGCAGGTCCTGCTTGTGGCACCCTACTGGCCCAATCGGACCTGGTTCCCGGAACTGATGCTCCTCGTGACAGCCCCTCCTTGGCAGATTCCTCTGAGGAAGGATCTACTGACTCAGAGATGGGGCACCCTGTGGCACCCGCATCCAGACCTCTGGAAACTTCATGTCTGGTCCCTGGACAGAATGCAAAGGTTCTAGGTGACCTACCCCAAGAGGACCTACCCCACCATCACTTCAGCGAGAGCGCCATCTACGAGACACGCTTACGCCTTGAAGTGGAACCTGTTCATCGAGTGGTGTTCCTCTCATCGAGAGGACCCCCGAAGATGTCCGATCAGAGTCGTGCTATCCTTCTTGCAGCAAGGGTTGGAGTGAAGTCTCCCTTCACCCTTAAAGTTTACGTTGCTGCTATTTCAGCTAAGCACGACCTGGTCATCAGGATTCTTAGGGGGGCGAGAAGGTTGAACCCTCCTCGGCCTCCCTCTATACCTTCTTGGGACCTGTCTCTGGTGCCCGAAGCACTACAGCGGGTCCCATTTGAGCATTTGCAATCAGTTGAACTGAAGTTTCTTTCAATGAAGACTCTGCTCCTGGTTGCACTGGCCTCCATCAAGAGGGTAGGAGACCTGCACGCATTTTCGGTCGACGATTCGTGCCTAGAATTTGGGCCGGCTGACTCACAGGTAATCCTGAGGCCCCGGCCTGGCTATGTGCCCAAGGTTCCCACTACTCCCTTGAGGGATCAGGCGGTGAGCCTGCAAGCGCTGCCTCTGAAGGAGGCAGACCCAGCCCTAGCTTTGCTTTGTCCCGTCCGAGCCTTGAGATGCTACGTAGACCGGACACAAAGCTTTAGGACCTCAGACCAGTGGCGGAACATCTGGCACCAGGCCCTCACTCGCTGAATCCTTGAGAACCGGTAGAGGGCTGGGTTCCATATGTAGAGACCTAAGTGGATCCCATATGGGTAAAGTCCATGGTATAGCCTCAGAGCCTGTGTTTCCCCGGCAGACTTCTGCCATTTTCAAGAGGGTTACAATCCCCTCTAATCTTCCATATGCACCTAAACGGTTGTTCATATGTGTAAGTGCTTCCGAAACGTCCTTCGCGAAGGATGGGGCTTCCGCAATGTTCCTGTTCCAAGTAGAATGGGTATGTTTTCCCAGTGTTATCCAATCTCACTGAGTGGGTAGTGCTACTACAACAGTGACTGGATACATGACAGATACATGCATTATCATATTTGAAGTTGTTTATGTACAGTGTTTTATTGCACAATGATTTAATAGAGGAAACCATAACCTATATTTACATACATGCAAAAATGGACTGTACAAGACAAAATTTTAATGCTAAACAAAACAAAAACAAAAATACACTGGTACACTGGTATAGAGTTACATTTGTAAAAAAAAAAAAAAGAAAAAGGTATTGCTCTTATACTTATTTCTGAGTCAGTGTCTGCAAAGATGAAGTTGACGATGCTGATGAACGACTTTATTCTCGAAATTTAATTATTTTTATTCTCAATATTTTATTTCTACATTTTTCTGGATATTTAATGAGTTTAATCTCGCATTATAGGCTAATGACTTTATTCTGGAGATGTTTTTTTATTGTTTGGCCCTATAATCCTATTCCTTACTCTCTCATTTGACACAAATCCAAATGTTTCCATATTCACAATGTTGGCTATTTGAATGCAACCGACTATTATTTATTAGGCCTATGTAAACCAGGTTTTGTACTTAACCTGCTTTCCAAAAAGAAAAAAAAAATCACGGTCTTCTTCACATGAAAAATCATCCTCGTCACATGAGCAAATATGTGCTTGGCCCAAGCTAAGGCTGAACGGCACGGATTGTACTGGGGGCTGTTTTAATTAACTAGTGTATCTAGAATCTATAGTGTATCTGTATGTTTGGTTGACTGTATTTTATTCTGATAATGAACAGGCTGCAGCGTTTGCAATGCTGTAGGACTATATGAAAGGTGCATTTCTCTCATACTGCAGAGATGGCTAATCAGCATCGTCAACTTCATTTTTGCATAATAATAATAATAGCCTACAAGGAAGGAATAACTGGCAAAATTAATAAAAGCTATTCTGTGTCTTAAGACAAGTTAAGTTAAAACAAGTTCGATAAAACAACTTTATTGTATTTCTACGGTAGAGGAGAATAGCCAAACCAAAAAGAAACAAAGAAAACACAATGTAACATTCATGAAACCGTACTCAATGGAATGCGCACATATGACTGGGGCTAGTGCCATCTAGTGGTCGCTGATTTTCTGTGGCTCAGCTGAGCGTGGATCGCGAGCTGTGTGTGTGTGGATTGGGCAAGGCTAAAAGGGCGGAAGGAAAGTCTCAAAATTCAAATGAATCAAATAGAATCGACTCAGAAGAGACGTGAATGAATGCACGCGTGTCACCTGATCCACAAATGCACATTTTAATCGCTACATGCACATCCAGCCAATCAATCGGTTCAGCATCAGTTACCATCAGTGATACAAGAACGGAAACCAGGTCAATGTATCACACAAATGACATGCCATTTTTACATTCAATAAGGTATCATATAACATCTTTTTATATCCAAACAAAATGCCCCCCAACATTCAGAATCATTAAAGGAAGTAAATTTAACAATGTGCACTTGATATTTTCTGTTAAATTGACTGCAAGAATGTATCCTCAAGCTGCCCTCTTAAGCAATTACATTTTTCATTTTCATATAGCACATGAAAAATTAGATAAATTTGAAGTACGAGTTCTTCGCCTGTTAGCTTGTCCTTACATTTCTTTACAGGTGAGCAGAATGGTCCGCATAACGTGGCCTTGTGCAAGCCTCCTACAGCAAGTCCCACGCATGAAGTCTTACACCAAGATTACATGCTTGAGCAACAGTTCCAGTCTCAGAGGTGAAACTCAATGCAGCAACACTGTAGGGTAGCATAAAGATCTCAGCAACAAGCCAGGTGTAATCGTGCAGTGTAGTATCAGAGGAAGGAAAAACTAGCTCTGATGATGACCTCTGATCCCTGACTGACCTGAGGCCTGTAACAAAGTTCAAACTCAAGGACATTCCTTGAGTTTTCAAACCTTTTTCACATCTGGCTGTTTGTGGAAAAAAAAAAAATATTTGTTTCACAAAAATATTAAGAAGTACAATTGTTTTCAACATTGTAAATAATAATAAATATTTATTGAGCATATTAGAATGATTCCTGAAGGATCACGTAACTAATGACTGCTGATAATGTAGCTATACATTTTAAATTTTATTAAAATAGATAACAGTTATTTTAAATTCTAAATGGTAATATTTCACAATTTGTGACCCTGGACCACAAAACCAGTCATAAGTGTCAATTTTTCAAAATTGAGATTTGTACATCGCCTGAAAGCTGAATAAAGAAGCTTTCCATTGATGTGTGGTTAGTTATGATAGGACAATATTTGGCCGAGATACAACTATTTGAAAATCTGGAATCTGAGGGTGCAAATAAATCTAAATATTGAAAAGCCTTTAAAGTTGTCCAAATGAAGTTCTTAGCATTGCATATTTACTAATCAAAAATTAAGTTTTAATATATTTACGGTAGGAAATTTACAAAATATATTCATGGAACATGATCTTTACTTAATATCCTAATGATTTTTGGCATAAAAGAAAAATCGATAATTTTGACCCATACAATTTATTTTTGGCTATTGCTATAAATATACCCGTGCTACATAAGGTCACATTTTACTTATAATTTAAAACATTAAAAAAATCTTACAGACACCAAACCTTTGAACAGTAGCGTTTAATGCGGGTTGACTGAATCAAATCACAGGCTAGAATTGCTGGGTTCTCATTAGCAGTTATAATTCATCTGCACAATTGCCATTAAAGCATCAGTAAATCCATTTCTGTGAGGCTGACAGGTGGCTGAATCTGAATGACTAGTTCATGCAATGTCCATGTTCAATGGCTTTGTCAGCACAATTGTTTAGCCATGATATTGATTCTTTTCGCTTTCTATTCAAAGAGACGAATTACCCCTGCAGGACTGTTTGGGTTTAGAATCATGTTACCCCCGCTTACTGTCTTCAAAAGGTTAACGATTAGTTACCAGAAACTTTCTCTTGGTCAGTAGATCTACCTCAACAAAACACACAACATTGTTTGTGGACAGTTTGTGGTCTGATTAAAATTCTGAACACACAGTATACTACAGAGTGCATTAATATTTATTTTTTAATAAAATATGACCTTCTTAAGGTTTTATGGGGTTACATGTTTGTTTGATTCAGGCAAATGGCAGAGTTGCTGTTTTCTGCAGTAACAAAAAACTCGGCCCACATGAAACAAGCTGTTATTTTATTGTATTGTATTGTATAAATAGGAAAGTTCAAATCACATTATTAAAGTAAAACATCCAGCTTTTTTGCAGACAAAGTTGATGCAAATGACTAGATGAAAAGTGCTAAGTGACCCCTTTGCCAAAGCATTTCTGCTGCACTGCATAGCAAAATTGAGAGTGCAAAAGGGGGAGACAGAGGGAAAAATAAGGAAAGAGGCTCATTCAATTGTCTCAGAAATAGCACAAAATCCTCCCCCTTCTCCCTTACATCACCTCTTACTCTCATTCTCTGGTTGTACCTCTCTTCCTGGAGATGAAAGCTTGTCACGTTCTCTTATGTAACTAAACACAGTGCACCCACATTTGGGACTGCGTCTGTATTTGTGGATTCATGTGTTTTGTGTCTGTAGGGAGGGCCTAGGTCCTGGGCTTTTCGTATATATGGCTGTGAGTGCTGGCACTGCTGTGACTTCATTTTTGGACAATAATAATGTCCCACTGCGGCATGACAGAAAAGACAGTTGGGGAGTCCTGATTAATTTCTACCAGTTTATGACCATCTGTATTAATTATAAAGAAGCTGGTGGCAGAGCTTGTTTCTTTCTTTATGAAAAATACCAAAAACACAAAAATCACAAAAAATCCTGTGTCAAATATCTGTAGATTGTTTCCTTTCAGAAGTGCATACCGGACACCAACATCCCCGGGACGTTTTCAGTAGTTCTTTCTGCAGGTTATGCCAGTAGGTGGCATCCATGATAGGCTTTGTGAGTGTCTCTGTGAATCATTCATTGAACTGATTGGTTTTAGATTAATTTATAAATTAAACTGGAAGTGACTGGCTGCATCTGAAATCACGTACTTGAAAAAACAGTATGTGAAAAAGTAGTATTTCCGAATCTACGGTATTTATAAAATAGTAAGCAAAAAGTACCCAGATGACACACTACTTGTGAAATTGTAAAATGTGCATCCGATGGACACTTTACTATCCCATGAGGCCACAGGAGAGGATTTGTGAACATATTCATGCTATATAGAACATCATTTTTTAGCAGTCATGAAGTAATTACTTATTCAAAACAAAAATACTTGTGCAGAATGTATGCAATTTCAGACACAGTCGCTGCCGCATGAATGAATCAATCTTTCACTCAGCCAATTTGTTCAAAAACCATGATTCAGTAATGAAACCTTTTAATCAATTAAAATTAATTGAAACTCTGTATCACTTCTTTTTATATCATAAAACAAGTAAACTCAATCCTGACTTCTTCAAGTCAGACAAGAACTCCAAATGGAACCAGGGGCGTTCAAACCTTTAATCAGTACTGGGGCACAGGCCCACCATCTTTGAAAAGTGTGCCCCATTTGATGTTGATTTTTTACTACTATTTTGGATATAAATGGATTTAAATCATCTTTCCCTGCAGTACAGAGTCAGGGTGATTCATTC